>NW_027224351.1:542500-814634 GCF_023699985.2 Odocoileus virginianus
ACTTAATGATTAAATCACCACCATTTAAAAATCATAGTGTAGATTGGTGTTGCATAATTTACTTGGATAAAAATTAAAAGCAATATCAGTTATAATTAATACTATTGAAATTGGAAAATGCCCTTGGAACTTACAATTTAGCTTTTTGTTTAAAGTAAAATTATATATTATATTTTGCACTGTGATTTTTTTTTAGATTTATATTAATATTCCTTAAGTTTAATTTACTGAGAATAAGAGCAACCCAGCAAATATTCCATCTCATCATGTATTCAACTTGTACTGAGTGCTTCTCTCACTGTAAACTAAAGGTACGTGCACAAATTTCAGATACATTTCATTTAAATTTGAAGTGAAAGCTAACTGCTGTATGATCTTTAATTTTCCCTTGAGGGAAATGTAACTAGAAACATGGAGAGAGAATGTGACTGATGAGTAAGGACATGGTGGGTAAAATACTATAAACATCTTTTCAGTTGTGGGTCTGTTCAAATCACAAACCAAAACCAAATACAGTCAAAGTGGGTAAGTTAATTAAGATATCCATTTTTAAACTTTTCATCTAGTGGATGACTTGGATTGGGCCAATGCTACATTCTTTAAACACATTTCAAGTTCATCCCATTGTCCTAAATGAGCACTGAAATCACTTGCTTTCCTATCAATTCAAGACCAAATCACATCCAGGTCAAGGACAAGCTGATGTCATTACTGTCTTTTTGAGAAAAAAAAATATATGTATACATATATACTTGAACAACAATTTTACTTTATTTCCCTATTGTCCCTTCTTGTTCCCACACCTCTCCTTTCTCCATAGCTTCCCCTCATTTAAATATGTCCTTGTCTCATTTTGCAAATGCCAACAGTCAGTTTAGAGAACACAACACTGGTTGCCACAAAAGCAAAGCTCTAGGGTCCTCTAAAAGAAACCTGGTGTCTCATTTTTAAGAGAATAGGTGCACAGCTCAAAAGCTTGTTTACACTTAAAACCCACAGTCATTATGCAAATTAAACTGCAGTTTTAGAAACTCAGGTCAGAACAGTCAGTAACTGCCCAACAGTGATTAATGAGCACACCTACGTCATGTTAAACAAACAGATCTTGCAACAGCACTAAGCAGAGCCTGCTGCAGCCCTGTCTCTGAGGCTTGGTGTAAGCAAGCTGGTGGCTCGGTAGACTTACTGCCTTTATCAGGAGAACAGGGCAAGGTTTCCATCCTAGAGCCCCTTGCATAGCAAGTAAGTCATGTTGTCAAAGTAAAATCAGCAAACCATGGCTGCCAACTAGAAGAAATACTCTTCCTGACTTTTTCGTTCTTTTTCTTTTTTTTTAACTGAAGTCTTCAGTGTTCAGTCACTGAGTCCTGTCCGACTCTTTGCGACCCCATGGACTGTAGCACGCCAGGCTCCTCTGTCCTCCACTATCTCCCAGAGTTTGCTCAGATTCATGTCCATTGAGTCAGTGATGCTATCTAACCATCTCATCCTCTGCCACCCCTTCTTTTGCCTTCAGTCTTTCCCAGCATCAGGGTCTTTTCCAATGAGTCAGCTCTTCGCATCAGGTGGCCAAAGTATTGGAGCTTCAGCTTCAGCACCAGTCCTTCCAATGAATACTCAGGGTTGATTTCCTTTAGGGTTGCCTGGTTTGATCTCCTTGTGGTCCTAGGGTGAGTATAGTTGATATACAGTGTTGTGCTAGTTTCAGGTGTATAGCACAGTGATTCAGACACACATATATTCTTTTTCAGATTCTGTTCATATAGGTTATTCCAAAATATTGAGTATAGTTTGCTATACAGTAGGACCTTGTTTATCCATTCTGTATGTGGTAGTTTACATTTGCTAATACCAAACTCATAAATTATACCTCCCCTTCCTTTCACTTTGGTAACCATAAGTTTTTTCCCCTATATCTCTGAGTCTATTTCTGTTTTGTAAGTAATTTCCTGTATATAATTTTTAGATTCCACATGTGATATCATATGATATTTGTCTTTGTCTGACTTACTTCACTTAGTATAATAATCTCTAGGTCCATTCATATTGCTGCAAATGGCATTATTTCCCATTTTTATGGCTGAGTAATATTCCATTGTGCATATGCACCTCATCTGTACCTGCTGGTCTGACAAGGCTCATTTCAGTCGCTCCACGTCTTGGCTCTGTGAACACGAGGGGGCAAGTGTCTCAGATTAATCTTCTCCAGATATATGCCCGGGAGCGGAATTGCAGGATCACATGATACTTCCACTTTAGCTTTTTGAGGAACCTCCATACTGTTTTCCATAGTGGCTATACCAATTTACATTCCCATCAACAGTGTAGGAAGGTTCCCTTTTCTCCACATCCTCTCCAGCATTTATTATTTGCAGACTTTTAGATGATGGCTATGCCTACTGGTATGAGGTGACATCTCATTGTAGTTTTGATCTGTATTTCTCTAATAATGATTACTGTCGAGCATTTTCTCATGTGTCTGTTGGTCATCTGTTTTTTTCTGACTTTTATTCACTCTATTTTGAATGTTAAACTCTTAATATCGGTCTTGGTGCTATCTTCATTTTTTAGATTTTTGAAAATTTTGGGGTACAAATTTATGTACTGATAAATGCTATGGCTATGGCAGTGATATAGAGCAGGTATACAAATTCTGTCACACCTAGTAAATTAAGAGAAAAGAAAGCTACAAAGTCAGAATATAAATGATAAATTTTGACCCAGTAAGAAACTACACAGACATCATCACTTAATAAGTCAGGTAAAAATTATTTTCTATAGACATATAAATCAAGCATCTACTATATCATAAATTAGAAACATCAAAACCTCAGGAATTCTGAAAGCAAGTGGTATTATAAAGCAATTTGCTTCTGATTTCCTTTCAAATTAAATTATAGCAGTTTTATATTTTATATTTCTTCTAAGAAGATACATTTGTTTAAGGGATTATTATATTAAAAGGAAAGACAGTTGTAAAATGCATTCTGATACAAATGTATATGCAAAAAGAAGAAAAAATGTGCTTAAATCATAAATTTAATATAATAAAAACATATTATGATTGGAATTCATCTCATATCTTCAGAATGAAATGCAACATGTCTCTAAGACTATGTTCACATTTCAAGTTAATAAGAAAGCAGACAACTTATGTTAAAAGGATTATTTAAGGCCCATCAGAGAGTGATCAAGTGCTGTTGATAATGAAACTAAAAGAACACACACTTGAATATCTTCCCTGTAAAAATGTTTATGCTGATACACTTAAACTATGTATATGTGACATGAAAACTATCAATACCTATGACCAAAATATTGCAGACCACTTGAAATTTCCAGTGTTAGTGTTCTGACATATTGATCCCATTAGCTCTGGTTCTACTTATAGTTCTCACCCTGGCTCTACATTATTCCAGTAAAGCAGAATCTACAGACAGGAGGCCTACAAATGTGCATTTTAAACTCTTAAGTAATTATAATTTTTATTTAAACATTATCTTTTAAAATAATTATAGCTTTCTATGCAGCTGAAAAAGTACTACAAATTTCTCATCTGCCCTTCACCCAGATGCCCTCAACGGTAATATTTGCATAGTTCCTATTTCTTTGTATAAGTAATTTTTTGTACCTTTTATTTTGAAATAGTTGTGGATGCACCGGAAGTTGCAAACATAATACAGACAAATCCTATGTGCCTTTTACCCATCTTATGCTATAGTTACATTTTATATAATTAAGTAATTCAATTTGTAGCAGGTTGAGAGTGCTAAGCAACACCATAAAAAAGAATTTATTCAAGAGATCATGTTAATAAAGAATGTATGTCAAATCTATGGTTAAACAAAAAATATGCTAATATGCTTTAAAAAAAGCATGTTTTACAAAGAAGCTTCCACAGCTCTGATCATAAATTTAAGGTGACACAGATGTTCATTTAAATTTCCTGTTCTCAATTTAGAAAACACTAACACTACCAGAATATTCATGTTGATTAAACTTTTACTGTAGAAGCAGCGTCCTTCACTCTACGCTTCGTTCTGAGGGGGACACACGTCATACAGCTTTGGCGCAGCCAGGTGGACTCAAGCTTGTCAGGGTGTGACTGCGTGTGTGCACGGGCTCGGTCACGTCTGACCCTGCAACACCATGGGTGGTAGCCCGTCAGACTCCTCTATCCACGGAATGTTCCAGGCAAGCGTACTGGAGTGGATTGCCATTTCGTCCTCCAGGGAATCTTCCTGACCCAGTGGACCTGCACCTCTTGTGTTTCCTGCGTTGGCAGGCAGGCTCTTCACTCTGAGCCGCCGGGGAAGCCCGAGGGTGTGCCTGACCTCTTAGCAATCTGAGGCACGGCCACCTGAGCCAATTAAGGTCCTAGTTCTTGGTCTGGCTGATTCTGCCTTCAAGAGCACAGCACAGGAGAAGGTATGGTCAGAAAAGGTTTGATGAGACTAGATTTGTACCTCAAGCAGATCCTCAGCACAGATACAGACTGCAGTGATCTAAACACACACACACACACACACACACACCCCAGCAAACTCTGCGCAAGGGGGAGAATCTAATTTCCAGAGTTAGCACATTATTTGATTTTTTAAAACATTTATTACCTCACACAACTTCTGAGGGTCAGGACCCGGACAGCAGCTCAGTTGGGTTCTGGCTCAGGGTCTCAGGGGGTCAATGGCCTGGAAGCAGAGCTGTAGTCATCATCAGGCTCAACTAGAGCCAGAGACTGCACTTTTTTTTTGCCACATTGTGCAGCATGAGAAATCTTAGTTCCCCAACCAGGGAATGAACCTGCAGCCCCTCACTGGAAGAGCAGGGTCTTTACCACTGGACCGCCATGCAAGTCTCACATTTGATTTAAATGTCCTCTTTTCAACAAGAAAAACACAAGGCATACAAACAAATAGAAAAGTATGACCCACGCAAAAGAAAATAAATAAATAAATAAACAAGAGAAGTTGTCCCTGAAAAAGACAATGACAGGTCTCTTAGGCAAAGTCTTGGAAACAGCTATTTTAAAGATGCTTAAAGAACTAAAAGAAGATACAGAGAAAGTCAAGGAAATAATGTACTACTGCAATGTAAATATAAATAAAGAGAGAAAAAAACTAAAAAGAAAGAAAAATAAAATTATAGAACTGAAAAATGTAACTGAAATATAAAATTCACTAGAAGGCTTCAAAAGCAACTTTGAGATGAAAGAATCAGTGAACTGAAAGACAAGAACATGGGAATTATCTAGTCTGAGGAAGAGAACGAAATAAAAAGAACAGATTAAAAAGAAGTGAAGAGAGCTTAAGGAACCTGTGCGATATCATTAAACAGACCAACATACCCCTCATGGGAGTCCCAGAAGAAGAAAGAAAGGAGCAAAGGATATTTGAAGAAGTAATAGCTGAACACTTCCAAAATCTGATGATAGAAGTAATTGCAGACATCTAGAAAAACAATGAATTCCATGTAGAATGAACTCAAAGAGATCCACACTGAAGCACATCATGCTCAAACTGTCAAAAGGCAAAGACAAAATTAAGTATTTTGAAAGCATCAAGAGAGAAGGGACTCAGAGGACATACAAGGAGCCCTTAATAAGATATCAGCGAATTTCTCATTGGAAACTTAAGATGACAGAAGTGAGCCGAAGTAATCAAAGTGCTTAAAAAAAGAAAGAATGAAAGAAAACTGTCAACCAAGAATACTTTATATTTTGTACTTATATTCTCATTTTTGAAGAATAGGCAAAACTGTTGTTCAAAAATAAGAAAGAAGTTAAGACTTTTCCAAATAAGCAAAATCGTCGGGAGCTCATTACCACTAGATTTGTCCTGCAAGAAACACTGCTGGGAGTCGTGTAGTTTGAAATGAAAGAAAACTTAAAACTGTGTGAAAAAATAAAGAGTTCAGCAGGGCTTCCCTGATGGCTCAGTGGTCAAGAATCAGCCTGCCAGTGACGGAGACATAGGTTCAATCCCCGGTCTGGGAAGTTCCCACATGCTGCGTAGCAACTGAGCCCACGAGTCACAGTGGTGGAGCCCGTGCTCGGAGCCTGGGGCGCCGGCTGCGGAGCAGCTGAGCCCACGAGTCACAGTGGCCGAGCCCGTGCTCGGAGCCTGGGGCACCGGCTGCGGAGCGGTGAAGCCCACGAGTCACAGTGGCCGAGCCCGTGCTCGGAGCCTGGGGCACCGTCTGCGGAGCAGCTGAGCCCACGAGTCACAGTGGCCGAGGCCGTGCTCGGAGCCTGGGGCACCGGCTGCGGAGCGCTGGTGCAGCAGCTGCTGACGCTCCGAGCCTGGAGCCTGTGCTCCAAGCGAGGGAAGCCGCCGCAAGAGAAGCCCACCCACGGCAACAAAGAGCAGCCCCAGCTAGCCACAACTCGAGAAAAGCCCACAAAGCAACAAAAGCACAGTCAAAAATAAATAAATACATTGTAAAATTTCTCAGTAAAGGTAAATAAATGAGCAATATAGAAGCTAGTATCATTGTGGCGAAGGTGTGAAACTCCACTTCCTGTTTTCCACATGATTTAAGAGACTAGTATATTTTAAACAAACTATTAGTCTAAAAGAGAGTGTAATTCTAACTCAGGTTTGTAACTCCAAATTCTGTTTTCTACATAATTTGACTAATGCAGTTAAAAAATATTTTTCTACCTTTTGGGCATACAATCTACCTAGATATAACTTTAACATCAACAATTAAAAGGAATGGGGACAGAAACCATTAAAGGAACAGAGTTTTTGTTTGTTGTTGAAGTTGAACTGGTATAAATAAAAATTAGTGTGTTAAAACTTCAGATTAAATATAATCCCTGTGGAAAACATGAAGAAAATATCTAAAGAATATATACAAAGTAAATGAGAAAATAACTTACATTTCAACGCAAAAAATCAACTAAACACAGAAGAAAACAATAATATGCAAAACTGCAAAAAAAAAAAACAGTATATGGTAAATAAACAGCAAAATGACAGAAGTAAATTCCTCCTAATTAGTAAATACTTTAAATGTAAGTTAATGAAACTTCTCAATCAAAAGTCAGGATTGGCAGAAGGATTAAAAACATATAGATGATCCAACTATATACTGTCTACAAGAGACTCACTTTAGATCTAAACACATATAGGTTGAAACTGAAGGATGGAAAAAAGAAAAAAAGATATGCCATGCAAACAGTAACCAAAAGGGAACAGAGGAGGCTATATTAAAATCAGACAAGGCAGACTTTAAAGTTGGCAAGAAACAAAGAAGTATGTTATATATTAAAGATTCAATTCAGCAATGTTATAATAATCATAAACTTTGCACATCAAATAATGGATCCCCAAAACATACGAGACAAAAATGGACAGAATTTAAAAAAGAAAGTTCTGCAATAATAGCTGGAGACTTCAATACCCAATTCTTGAAAATAGATAGAACCACTAGACAGAGGTAAGTAAAGAAACAGAGCACTTAACACAATGCACCTACTACATCTAATAGACACACATAGAACACTGTATCCAGCAGCAGACTATGCATTCTACCAAATGCAGAGACATTTTCCAGAAATAGTTCATATGTTAGGCCACAAATTACATCTCAGCAGATTTCAAAAGACAGATAACATACAAAGTATCTTTTTTTATTATAACATGATGAAATCCGAAATCAATGGCAAAAAGAAAATTGAAAAATTCATGAATTTGTGGAAATTAAACAACACACTCTTAAACAACCAGTGTATCAAAAAGGAAATCACAAGGGAAATTTTAAAATACTTGGAAATAGAAGGAAATGGCAACCCACTCCAGTATTCTTGCCAAAAAATCCCAGGAGCCTGGCAGGCTACAGTCTGTGGAGTTGCAAAGAGTTGGACATGACTTACTGACTGTTTAGTCAGTAAACACGACTTAACTATTTAGTTAGCAGTAGCAGATCTTATTTGGGGTCTATTTTGAGGTTTTGTTCTTTCTGCTTAAGGCTTTGTTCTGTATGCAAGTGCTTGTTTGACACTTTGGTCTGATTTTTCATATCAACAAATTCTGCTTTCTCCTCCCCCATTAAATTGTGCTTAAATATTATTTTCTATTTGCCTTCACTTTCATTAAATTTATTTTATTATCTCTAAAATTGTGGAATAACTTTTTTTAAGTCTTTTTTGAGCAGTAATGAAAGCATTTAAGACTATGACTTCTTCTAAGTATATTTTTGATGTTGCTCATGACTTTTATCTTGAATTGAATTCCGTATTGTTATTAAAAAATATGTGAAAATGGATAAGAATGAAAACACAGCATACCAAATCTCATGGGAAACATCAAGAACTATGCTATGGTGGAAATCTGTAGCTATAAATGCTTACATTAAGAAAAAAAAGAACTCAAATTAGCAACTCAATTTTACAACTTAAGAACTAGAAAAATAAGAACAAAGTTAACCCAAAACTACCGTGAAGAAACAAGTAATAAAGATTGCAGCAAGGATTTTTAAAAAGTAGAGAATAGAAAATGAATAAAGAAAATCAATGAAAACAAAAGTTGCTTTTAAAAAAAATTAACAAACTTTTAGCTATATTGACTAAGAAAAAAAGAGAGAAGCTTCAAATTACTAAAATCAGAAATGAAAGTGGAACATTACTGCTAATTCTACAGAAACAAAAAAAGATTATAACAGAGTATATGGACAATATGGTCTCCTGCATTGCAGGCGGACTCTTTACCAACTGAGGAGCTATCAGGGAAGCCCTGATATTGGAAAATTAGAAAAGGCCATCCTAAAATTTACAAGACATTTCAAGAAACTCTGAATAGCTAAAATAATCTTGAAAAAAAGAACAAAGTTAAAGAAATTGTACTAATATTTCTTGACTTTAAAGTGTACTACAAAACTAGTGACAGAAGTAGTGTGGATCTGGTCTAAAGCCAGACATTTAGACCAATGGACCTGAATAGAAAGTTCAGAAATAAACTTTATCAAATGATTTTAAACAAAGATGCCATGAGTGTTTAATGGGGAAAAGATAGTCTTTTCAATAAAAGCTTCTGGAAAAACTTGAGATGCACATGCAAAAATGAATTGAGTCCTTACCTAATACCATACATGAAAATTCATTCAAAATATATCCATTATCTAAATATAAGGCATAAACTTATACAAACTCTTGGAAGAAAACCTAGGGCAAAAAATCATGATATTGGATTTGGCACAGATTTCTTGGATATGACACCACAGACACAGGCAACAAAATAAAAATAGAAAAATTAGATTTTGTGAACGTTGAGACAATTTGTGAGACAGAGGCACTATCAGTAGAGTAAAAGTACAACCCACAGAATTGGAGAAAATATTTGCAAACCATATGCCTGAAAAAGAATTAGTATCTAGAATATATAAAACTCCTAAAACTCAAAAGCAACAACCAGGCAAAAATGGGCAAAGAATATACATATCTCCAAAGGAGATACACAAATTGTCAGTAGTCACATGAAAAGATGATCAACATGATCAATCACTTAACGTGGAAGTGTCGGTGGCTCAGCCACGTCTGACTCTGTGTCACCCCACAGACCGCAGCCCGCCAGGCTCCTCTGTCCGTGGGGTTTCCCAGGCAAGATACTGGAGTGGGTAGCCATTCCCTTCTCCGGGGGATCTTCCTGACCCAGGGACTGAACTCGGATCTCCTGCATTGCAGGCGGATTCTTTACTGTCTGAGCCACCAGGGGAGTGCAAATCAAGCTCACGAAGAGATAAAAGCTCACACTCATTAGGAGTCAATTGAACATTAAGAAACAAACCGATGTGTAAATACAAATCCATTCTCCTTCCTTCACATTCTGGGGAGTTTTGAATGGCTTGGCTCCCAAATGGTCATAGGCAAATATAACAGCCTTATTGACTTTCGCATACTCCTAATTCCCCTGGAGTTAGGGAGCGGAGAAGGGAAAGGCTGGAGAAAGGAAGGCTACCCACTCCAGTTTCTGGCCTGGAGAATTCCATGGACTGCACAGTCCATGGGGTCACAAAGAGTCGGACACGACTGAGCGACTTCACTTTCACTTCTCACTTCCATGCACTGGAGAAGGAAATGGCAGCCCACTCCAGTGTTCTTGCCTGGAGAACCCCAGGGACGGGGGAGCCTGGTGGGCTGCCGTCTATGGGGTCGCACAGAGTCGGACACGACTGACGCGACTCAGCCTCAGCAGCAGCAGAGCCACTTTCACTTTCACTTTCACCTCACCAAAACAAAACAAATAAAAATAACAACGAAAACAAAAGCAGAGATCCAGGAAGAAAAAGCGTAAGAAAGACCCGAATCTTATTAAAGTTGCTGAAATAATTCTGACTTGACTCACGCTGTCTTTGAATATAAGTCAAAGTAATTAATACAATTAAACATTTGGTAAGGAAAAAATGTCTTGTCTTCAGTATGTCTTAATTTACTGAACTCACTAAAGGACTCTGTGAGTATTGCTAGAGTAATTTGAGTTCCATAGATTTTTTTCCCTCTTTAATCACATTCTTTTTTGGCATTTTGTACTTTAAAATTTTCATGGGATATTGCTAACAATGGACCTATCATTTCTTACACATTATCTACTCTATATTCTCACTATGAGTCTCTTCCATCAAATGATTCAAGTAAAAGGAGACTTTCAAGAATACTAAATTGGGGTTTGAAGTTAATCAACCTGGCACATTTTGGTCATTTTGTTCATGGGTTACAGCAGTGGGAGAAAATTGATATACCATATATTTCTTCTTGGCTGGGGGGTCAGTCACTGTGGTAGATTTTCTGTCACCCATAGTTAAAAAGTAATAACAGAAATCTCCCTCAAGGAAGAAGGAGGGAACGGCTGGATAAAACCATATCTATAAAACTGCCTTTCTGAAAAGTAGACTAGAAAATTGACTATGAGGAATTTTCCTTCCATTGAAATCATTGTCTCTTATCACATCATTTTTGCAAAGAGTCAAGTAAGGACAGAACCATGCTGCAGTTCCCTGAGAGTTCACAACAGGCTCTTCTCAAAGTCTGTGAGAATATTGCCAAGACCCTGGAATGCACTTAGAGATCATTAATACAAACAGATATATTATTATTGTATTGGCAAAGAGCTCTATCCTAAAGTGACCTGCACAATAAAAAAGATCATATTTGAAGTTCACGTGGTTTAAAATCATCAGTTACGTGCAGGGAGATAAATTACAACAATGGTTAAGTTTGGGAAAGATTTCTGTGATGCAGTTGAGTCAGACCACTTCAGAATTAATTTATTCTGACTCACTGGAACCTATCTGATTAGCTCATTAAGAGGGTAACTATTAGTTGACCTTTGGTTGATGGTGGTTTAGTGGCTAAGTTGTGCCAGACTCTTGCAACCCCATGAACTGTAGCCTGCCAGGCTCCTCTATCCATGGGATTTTCCAGGCAAGAACACTGGAGTGGGTTGCCATTTCCTTCTCCATAGCTGACCCCCATCTTCTCTCTAAAACTCAGTCAAATAAATGTAAAATTTAGTAAACTAAGTTAATTTAGCTATGATTTGATTGACTTTAGAGAATGCAAATAATATTAATAAAATTTACTCTTAATATTCTAAAAATCCTTCCAGTTTTGTTTCATTTTGTGAAATTGTATATCCCTTGCAATTTTGCAACATTCTCTGACATTTAAAGAAATTGTTTCTTCAGTCCATAAGAGAGTCTTTTACAACCCATCTCTAATATGAAAGACAAAAAGAAAGATGTTTTAATGGAAAAGTAAACCAACCTTGATTTTTCACATACTGTAAAACAAAACAAAAATCAGAAGCACATTTGTTGCACTCATTCCCATGGGCCCAAGAGGAAAATGAAAATAAAGACTATGTCAAGAAAACTGATGCCACTATAAGATCTGTCATTCATGATTTGGAAATTTATCTCCAACAAAGTGAGGGCAAAAATCCCTTGTCTCTCAGCAGCTGATAAATAATTCACATTTTTGTCAAAAGATTCTCCTTTAAGAAATCTGGAAAATTGATTCTGATGGTAAAAGGAAATACAAGTCATGATGAAATGGAAAAGAAGATACACATTGATGATTTATCTTGTCATATTTTATGTCTAGCTATCTAGTGTATCAAGGAAGTACATGCCAAGTGATGAATAAAGACGGGCTGAAGAAAACACAGAAGCTATTTGTGGAAGCACAAAACTGTGGTTCTGAGAACTATAGCCCCATATCAGATTGTCTTCCACCATTTACTCTCCTGAAAGAGATGTGCACATTAATTAGAATCTATGTTTTATCTACGTGAGCCCTCTGGCATACAGATAAGTAAACTGAGTGTTTAAGAACTGAACCTTACCCAAATTTACAGAGGTAGTTACCTTTGTCACATGAATGACTGAAGATTCCCCAAAGATTCTTGAGAAATCTTGTTGTAAGGCTGTTGGAGGCCCAGCAACTAAGTTGTGCAAGATGTCCAATTCCTCTCGCATATTTCACATGAACAATACTAGTGGGAACAGAACTAAACCAAGGAGCAAACATACATAACCGAGAGCTGCCCCATCTGAGAATTCCTCTGGGGTCTTTTTTAAAGACAGTATTTTCAGCATTTTACCAAAGCCTTGCCAACCTCTGCACAGGTCTCAGGGGCATGGGCTCTGCCTGGGTTTCATCGGGCAGAGCCGTGAATGTCATAGTGGCTGCGCCTGTTTCACTGAAGGCGGATGGCGGTCCCCTTCAGACGCCTCCCAGGTACACGTGTGCTTAGGCGCTCAGGCACGCCTGACTCTTTGTGACCCCAAGGACTTTATCCCCCCGGGCTCCTGTGGCCACGGGATTCCCCGGGGGAGAATACTAGAGTGAGTTGCCATTTCTTTCTCCAGGGTATCTTCCTGACCCAGGTGTTGAACCCACGTCTCTTACATCTCCTGCAGTGACAGGAGGATTCTGTCCCTTCTGAGCCATTGGAGTTGACTAAGTGGCTTCAGTCCTAGTCCAACTCTGTGCGACCCTGTGGACTGTGGCCCACCAGGCCCCTCTGTCCATGGGACTCTCCAGGCAAGAGCACTGGAGCGGGCTGCCATGCTCTCCTCCAGGGGGTCTTCCCCACCCAGGGGTCAAGCCCGGGTCTCTCATGTCTCCTGCATCGGCAGGTGGGTTCTTTACCACGTGTGCCTCCTGGAAGCCCTGGCCATTAGGGAAAACTTTTATTAGTTTTATTGTAGTTTTTGTGTTACAATATGTGGTCATTTCTGCTCCATAGCAAAGTGACTCTATGATACACACACACACAGATAGATATATATATTCTTTTTCACATGCTTTTCTATTATGGTGTATTGCAGGATATTGAATATAGTTCCCTTTATTAGATTGTTGTTTATCCATCATGTCTATAATAGCTTGCATCTACTAACCCCAAACTCCCAATCCTCCCTCCCTCTTCGCCTCCCCACACTCCTTGGCAATCCCAAGTCAGTTCTCTGTGTCTATGGATCTGTTTATGTTTCAAAAATATATTCATCTGTGTCATATTTTGGCTTCTACATATAAGTGATATCATATGATGTATATTTCTTTCTGTGATTTATTTCACTTAGTGTGATTATGCAGATGATACCACCCTAATGGCAGAAAGCAAAGAGGAACTAAAGAACCTCTTGATGAAGGTGAAAGAGGAGAGTGTGAAAAAGCTGGCTTAAAACTCAACATTCAAAAAACAAAGATCATGGCATCCAGTCCCATCACTTCATGGCAAATAGATGGGGAAAAATAGAAAAACTGAGACTTTATTTTCTTGTATTCCAAAATCACTGTGGATGGTGACTGCAGCCATAAAATTAAAAGATGCTTGCCCCTTGGAAGGAAAGCTATGACAAACCTAGGACAGTGTATTAAAAAGCAGAGACATCACTTTGCTGACAAATGTCCATGTAGTCAAAGGTAAGATTCTTCTAGTAGTCATGTACAGATGTGAGAGTTGAACCAAAAATAAGGCTGAGCACCGAAGAATTAATGCTTTCAAACTGTGGTGCTAGAGAAGACTCTTGGGAGTCCCTTGGACAGCAAGGAGAACAAACCAGTCAATCCTAAAGGAAATCAACCCTGAATATTCATTGGAAGGACTGATGCTGAAGCTGAAGCTCCAACACTTTGGCCGTGTGATGCAAAGAGCACACTCATTGGAAAAGACCCTGATGCTGAGAAAGGTTGTAGGAGGAGAAGGGGGTGACAGAGGATGAGATGGTTGGATGGCATCACCAACTCAATGGACATGAGTGTCTGAGAAAATTCCAGGAGATAGTGAAGGACAGAGAAGCCTGGCATGCTGCAGTCCATGGAGTTGCAAAGAGTCAGACACAACTTAGAGACTACAGAACAAAAATCTCTAGGCCCATAATGTTTCTGCAGATGGCAATATTTTTGTTCTTTTTAAGGCTGAGTAATATTCATACATGTGTACTCCATTCCATACACACACACACACACACACACAAATATACACATAACATGTCTTTATTCATTCATCTGTCCGTGGACATTTAGATTGTTTCCATGCTTGGCCACTGTCCCTAGCGCTGCTATGGACATATGGGTGCACATACCTTTTTGATTTCAGTTTTGTGTGGTTATGCGCCCAGGAATGGGATTGCTGGGCCACATGGCAACTCTCTGATGGCTGTTTTCAAAAACAGTTTTCTAATTGTTGATTTTCTTCAATGGAAAGATCCTATAGAAAACTTGTTGTTTCCATCTTTAACTTTCTAATATGCAATCTAAAAGAAAATCTATGTCATTCACACTGCAAAATTTTTCTCCGTATCAGTGACTTCATGCTTGCCAAAATCCCAGGGAAGAGTGTCCATGTACAGTGACAATATCCTGAGATCTTGGATTTTGCTGTGTCGTGTCACTGGATCACTTCTAATAAAATTTTTTGACCACCTCAGAAATGCTCAGACTGTCCACTGCCTAAGGAGAAGATTATAAGTAAGTACTCTTCCTGATGATTTTTAAGCCATTCACAAACTTTGACCTTAAATCTACCCACAGAAGCTTCTTTCCTTGGGGAAACTGCATTTCTATTCGGGCACCCAAAGTAGAGCTGATGTAATGACTCCAACTACCCTAACGCCTCCTGGGGACATTTTCTTCTCAACTTGTCCTCAGGATTTAGCGAAATAAAAGAAAAATGAAATATCTGCACACTATCTCCCCACTGCCACTGCTGAAGAAAGTTATTGCTCCAAACCACCCACCAGACACGGAGACAGCTCTTCTAAAGGACTGCTGTTTACTTTGGGTGAGCCTGTAGTTACTCTAAGATTCCGTAGTTAGGGATCTGATCAAGAAAACGCAGTGATTTTTTTGTTTCAGTTTATTTTTTTCCTTGTTTACCCTTTTTATAAAAAAAATTATTTCAATTGGAGGCTAATTACTTTACAACATAGTAGTGATTTTTGCATGCACTGACATGAATCAGTCATAGGTGTACATGTGTCCCCATCCTGGACCCCCCTCCGTCTTCCCTCCCCATCCCATCCCTCTGGGTCATCCCAGTGCACCAGCCCTGAGCACCCTGTCTCATGCATCGAACCTGGACTGGTGATCTGTTTCACATATGGTAATATACATGTTTCAATGCTATTCTCTCAAATCATCCCACCCTCATCTTCTCCCACAGAGTCCAAAAGACTGTTCTATACATCTGTCTCTTTTGCTGTCTCACAATTCCATATATTGTTTCAGATTATTAAGGACATTTTATTAGATGCTCCACAAAGATGACAAGAGCACAGTAGTAATGATTTGATTTTGGATTATTACCTTTGGACTATGTTTTGAAGATAGCATATAACACTTCTGCTTAAGAATTAAACATAGCTACAAAAATGCACATCAAACAAACGGGCAAATAGCTAACTCTTCCACCTGGTTTATTATGATGTTGCATATAAAAGAGAGGTATATGAATGTGAGTGAATACTTGTTATCCTGCCTGTAATGTTTCAATGCACAGGCAATGACCCCAGGAGACCACTTCCATCTGCCTGGAAGAAGAAAGCCCAAGAGGTTTCCTCTGTCCTGTGGGTTTCTTAGAGTTTCATAGAGATCTGCAAAAGAACACAGTTTATTCTAAATAGAATGAAGCAGAATAAATCCTTTAATATTTTTAATGAGGACCTCAAATGATTCTTGGTTTTGAATCACTACTCTATGATAAATATGAAGCATAATTTTCCATTAATATGCATGAAACTAGATTTGATCTGAATAAGAGGAGAAAAAAGTATTTTTATTGAGAAATTTATTTTATTACCAGAGTAATACGACATGGCTCATTCAAAATGCAAATTTGGTATGTGTTCATAATATAAGGAAGAAGGAAACAGAGCTCCATGTTTAAATGTGAAGGAAGTCATTGACAAACATACTGTAACCACTTGGCTTAGTGACCATCATTTTGCATTGTCCTTCTATCTTGTCCAGGTCGCCATTCTTTCTTTCTTTAAACGGAGGACAAAGATTCTAAAGGGTAGAGTAAATCTCCAGAGATCTCTGGGAAACCTGTAGATTTGAATCTGATATGCTATAGATATATTAAGATTTTTTCCAAAGTCATGGTGTCTGGAGTTCAGAATTTAAGCTCGGTAATTAAATATAAAACTCTGATTCTAGTAATGCCTCATGGTAACTGAAAATCTGAAGTACATTAGTTCAATCTCCCTAAATGTTCTGTTACTATCCAAATAGTAATGTTGCAATCAATTTTTAAATTATGCAATAATTATACCCTTTGCTTGCTGAAAATCATGTTTCAAATAAGTTTTTTTTAAAGAGATGATTTTGAAACCCAGAAGCTCCCCCTCATTAAAAATATTAAGTTGGTTTTAAAGTTGTTTTCAATAAGTGTTTTACAAATGAGAGTTCAATTTAATGGAATTACACATCAAAAAAAAAAAAAGAAAGAAAAGAAAATGCGTACTTGTATGAAAGAGCCCAAATGGCCAGAGGTACCCATCTCACTCTATTCTAGAATGCATGCAAACAAGACTCAAGTAAAGCTAGAATACCAGTCACAGAGTGATGAATGTATTCAGGAGAATCAAAGCCCACATCTTGGTAGGGAGAAAGGGAGAAATGTATTTGTAATATTACATAAATTCTATTTTTATGCTGACTTAGTCATCTATATTAGTTTATTTTTTAAAATATTCATTAAGTTTTTCAAATACTTAAAGCAAAACCAGGGATTAGTAAGAAAATTTTTTGATTTTTTTTTAAACATTCTTTCACATACTGGGTAATTTAAAGGAATGTTTCTTTGCACGAGGAAATTATGAAAGAAAGGAACTACTTGGTAAATATGGCCAAATGTCGACAGGGGGTTGTTTCGCAGTAAATTGCCCACGTGGAGTATGTTGCTGTTATTGAGCTGATAGGAGGACATCTGCACAATGTGGACTGGTCCTCTAACGAGCTTTAACACCACTCATGTGTATATTTCTACTTCCTACGTGGCTCAGTGGTAAAGAATTCACCTGCCAATGGAGGTGGGCTTGATTCCTGGGTCGTGATGATCCTCTGAAAAGGAAACGGCACCCCACTCCAGGATTCTTGCCTGGGAAATCCCATGGACAGAGGAGCTTGGCAGGCTATACGCACATATCATGCTCATCAAAACATAGAAAATATCTGGATATTGGTAATAGCCATTGAATTTAGGATGGGGCCTGGGATTGAGTAGGAATAAGGATTGAAGATTAGGCTTTGCTTTCATGTACTGTTTTCATTTTTACATAACAATGGACAAACATATCGTTTGGATAAATGTCTAAAACAACAGCCTATTGTCCCTAGGTCTGCCAGCCTTCTCTGCTTCATGATTAGTTACTGTTGCTTGACAAAGCAACAATCTATTTAATTTGTGGCCCACAGTTGAAATCACTTTTTTTAATCTTCTCATTTTTTTCAGTTACCATTTTATTTTAATGACAGCTAGTGATCATGTGTTGGCATGAATAATTTATCAGTGATGATGCTTAATACACTAAGCTGGGCTAATGAAGAAAACAAAAGATGAAGAGCTGCTGTCTCCAGACCACCTCTGAGTGGTGCAAGTCACCAGGACTCTGGTTTCAGAGGCTACAAGGTTCCTGAAAAAGCCATAGAAATAGAAACCTTTCTGCACAAAATTTACTGACATTTCAGTAGTTTAGGCAGGTTCCACGCCATCACTCTGGTGGAGTGGGTTGGGGGTCCTGACTCTCTCCCTCTGCCCAGCCAATGGGTTTCACGGGCTACCTGAGATCTATCCAATACACATGTAAAGGAGGATTATAACAATCTGCACCCTGCCTTCTTTCCATCGCTTCTGTGAAAATCTAACAAAGCAATTCACATGGATGACTTCTGAAAAGTACTAAGTGTAGCACCACATGAGGGGTGATGGTGATGGGTCTGCTGACTTTAAAGAACATCATTTTCCCTAAGGACCCAAGGTCCTGGGAGAAAGCTATGGAGAGGGGTCATTCAAAAGCATCTGTGGTAACATGAAAAAAGTGTAGACCATTATACAAACAAAAAGCAATCAAAAAAACCATGCAGATCTCAGAGGTTCTGCCATGTTCTCCTAATAGTTAGTGGATTGTGTTAGTCGCTCAGTCGTGTCTGACTGTTTGATATCCCATGGACTATATAGCCTACCAGATTCCTCTGTCCACGGAATTCTCCAGGCAAGAATACTGGAGTGGGTTGCCATTTCTTTCTCCAGGGGATCTTCCTGACCCAGGAATCAAAGCTGATGTCCTGCATTGATGGCGGATTCTTTACTATCTGAGCCACCAGGGAAACATCAAGCACTTTAAAAGATAAGAATCACTCCTCAGAAAAGCTATGTGATAGGTGATGCTGAAGAGGTATGTTTGTGGCCTGCATCAGAATCTCCTGGGGAGGCTTTGCCTGCTAGCTTCTTGTTGAATCTTCTTTGACACTGTGCATTTGACTCTGTGAGCTACTTCAACCCTCTTAAGAAATAAGGTGATTAAAAGTACATAAAGATTATCTGTCTACTACAATACAGTCTACTGCAATACTCATTATTTACAGATTTCGTATGAGTATTTGTGAGTCACCCTACATGCAAAAGTTTATTTGTAACGCTTGCATCATTTCTGTGGTCATTTGCAGATGTGCTTGAGCAGTGAAGACATTGAGTCCTCTGATGCACCCATTTCCAGCTACAATTGAACAAGACAAGGCTCTGTCTGGTTTCGGCTCTCACTCAGAGACAACCAGAGGGTGGAGACAGAAGTGGACAGTACAGTCAGAGCAGAAGCCTTGGCTCAGTAGCCAGCTCTGTCACTTGCCAGTGGAGTGACCTCAGGCAAGTCACTTAACGTCTCTGAACCAGCTTTCTCTGTTGCAAAATAAAGAAAATAGAATCCACTAGGATGAACTAGTTTTTAGAATTTGAAATGATAATCTATGTAAGATATGTGTGCATATATCCCCCAGGAGCAATGGTTCAGTTTTTTATGAACTCACCGTTGGAAGAGGTTTTATAGAACATACGTCAGAAAAAGAAGAATTGACTGTACTTAACGTTTTCTCACATGGTTACTGAGATACAGATGTGTAAATACAAGGTGGTGCAGTAGTGAAGAATCCACCTGCACTGCAGGAGACGTAAGAGACGGGGTTCGATCTGAGTGAGGGAGATCCCCTGGAGTAGGAAATGGCAACCCCCTCCGGTATTCTTGTCTGGAAACTTCCATGGACAGGGAAGCCTTGTGAGTTACAGTCCATGGGGGTCACAGAGTTGGACACGACTGAGTCTGAGTATGCATGCATGGCCTAAAATATTCAACTAAACTCGCCAAAGCTGGAGCAAGGAAGCAATCAGAATATTAATAGGAAGAACTGCAGCGTGCCACACGTACCAGAGCAGCAGGGCGCTGCTTGTGACTGGTGCTGGCATGGACCTGATGTGCAGGGCCTGTTTGCAAAGGCTGGTGACCCATGCTGCTGTGCAGGGCCCCTGTGCTGAGAAGGGTCCTGCAGTTGGGGGTTAATACAGGGACCCCCAGCCCCGGGCCACAGACCAGGGCCAGTGCATGGCTTGTGAGGAACCAGGCCACACAGCAGGGGGTGAGCAGCGAGCAAGCAAAGCTTCATCTGTTTTTCCAGATGCTCCCCATCGCTGGCATCGTCACCTGAGCTCTGCCTCCTGTCAGCCCAGCAGCAGCATTAGCTTCTCACAGAATCACAAGCCCTCCTGCGAACTGCACGTGTGAGGGAATCTAGGTTATATACTCCTCTTGAGAATCTAATGCCTGATGATCTGATTCTGCATTATGGTGAATTGTATAATTATTTCACTATATATCACAATGTAATAATAATAAAAATAAAGCACACAGTAAATGTAATGCATTTGAATCAGCCCCAAACCATCCCCCCTCCCCAAGTCTGTGGCAAAACAGTCTTCCATGAAACTGAAACCCTGTTGCTGAAAAGATTGTGGACTTCCAAGTTAATTCTCTGTGGTCACTGTCTTGAAATGCTTGATAATTTTGTCTTTCAATTTGTGTTTTATATGTGACAGCTGATGGGAAAAGGGAACACGAAGCCTTTAAAAGCTTGGGGCCTCAGCTCACTCACAGGACATCCCACTTCCCTGTCTCCTGGATGCAGATTCTTTGCCACTTGCCTCTCAGCCTCTTAGACTGCCTCCCCCTCACCATGCCCACCCAATGACCCCTGCTGCCCTGCCCCAGGCACAGGGGAGGCCAGGATTGGGAGCACCCCATGTGGTAGCAGTTTAGGGTGGGGCACGTGTGCATTCCACCTGAGATGAGCCCCCTGACCTGTTACCCAGCCCCTCTCAGGGCAAAGATGCGATGGCCTTGGGGGTCGCCTGTTAGATTTGGTTTAGGCAGCTGGTGACGGGAAGGGGAGATGCCTGGTTCGGCTTTCCCGCCCTGGGTTAGTTTGGAAACCCAGGAAGAACACCGGGCAGCCCTCACACCCAAGTGCTGGCACTGAGCAGCGCTGAGGCCCGGCACACAGGAGCCGGGGGCCTGCCCTTGCTGCTGGGCTCCCGGAGTCTGAGGGGGCCCCCTTCAGCCCCGCCCCACACTGCTCTTCGCCCTCTCACCTTTTCATTCTGGCCAGCTCAAGGCACCTTCCGAGGCAAGTCACAAAATACAGACTGTGTGACTTCGGGGATTCAGCATAAATATTAAATGCTTTTATATTTGCTTTTAATAGTGGTGTTACACAACATTAAGATAGACAATAAAATTAATACTAAAATTTTGAATTTTAGAGGAACTTCTTTACTGTTTTCCATAGTGGCTGCATCAATTTATATTCCCACCAACAGGGCACAAATGTTCCTTTTCTCCACATCTTCTCCAATACTATTTATCTTTTTTTTTTTAAATAATAGTCATTCTAACAGATGTGAGGTAATATCTCATTGTGACTTTGATTTGCATTTTTCTGATAATTAGTGATGCTGAGCATCTTTTCAAGTACCTATTGGCAATCTGCATATTTTATTTGGAGAAATTTCTATTAAAAATAAAACTACTATATTATCCAGCATTCCCACTTTGGGGTGTGTATTTAAAGGAATTGAGATCAGAATCTTAAAGAGATATTTGCACTCTCACGTTACTTGCAGCATTATTCACAAGAGCCAAGGTATGGAACAATGGAAGTATCTATTAACAAACGAATGGATAAAGAAAATGTTACTCCCCTGTTGACTCAGTAGATAAAGAATCTGCCTGCAATGTGCAAGACCTGGGTTTGATCCCTCGGTTGGGAAGACCTGCTGAAGGAGAGCATGGCAACCCACTCCTGTATTCTTGCCAGGAAGAATCTCCATGGACAGAGGAGCCTGGCGGGCAATAGTCCATGGGGTTGCAAAGAGTCAGACATGACTGAGCGACTAAGCACGGCACAGCACATATTCACGTGTGCTATGAAGCAATATTCCATTTTATGTGATGGAATACTGTTCAGCCGCATTAGGAAGGAACTTCTGCCATTTGTGACAACACGAAGGAAAGTGGAAGACAGGATGCTAAGTGAAACAATTCAGGCACAGGATACATACAGCATGTTAGTTGCCACTTACATGGTAACTAAAATTGTCTAACTCTCACAAGCAGAGACTAGGATAGTAGTTGCCAGGAGCTGAGAAGAGAGTGAAATGGGGGAGTGTTAGTCAAAGGGTGTGAAGTTTCATTTATACAAGACGAGTAAGCAGAGAGGTCTGTTTATAACACAGTGCCCATAATTAACAATATCATACTGTATATTTAAAATTTGCTAAATGGTTAGCTCTCATGTTAAGTGTTCTTGTCACCAAAATAGCAATAAAAATAAAGGGAGCAGGACGAAGCTTGTAGACAGAATGGATATGTTCATGGCATAGAATGTGGTGATGGTTTCACAGCTGTATACTTATTTTCAAACTCATCAAAGTTGTATACTTTAAATATGTACAGTGTTTAGAACAATACTGCATAGCAAACAGTAAACACCATGAGAAGGCAAGAGAGAACCTACAGAAGGAACGAAAGCCTTTACCTTTTTTTAAGTGCCCCAAATAGAGGTCGCAGAGGTGGGCAGAACGATGCCCGGCAGGAGCTTCGTCCCACTGCGGCAGGCACGAGGCGCGAAGAGCCTGCCTCAGCATCCGAGTCACACTCTGCTGCGGCCCCACTGGGGGAGCTTGACCTTTAGTGGCTCCTTTCTCCTGCTTTTTGAACAGGTGCTGTGTTTGTGTTTTGTGCTGGGCCCTGTGCATTATGCGGCTGGTCCTAGCAGGAGAGCTGTTTACAATCAGGAGCAGTCACCTCATGTTTACAACAGTTTGACCCATTCTAACTGACCAAAACCAGATTAAATGTGAAATACAGGTGCCAACTGCAATGTGAATAGGAAAATTCAACTTTATGAGAGACATTGCAGTTGTCCTCAAAGTTTCCTAATCTTGGGACTAAAATATAGATTAACAAATTCAGTCAAATATAACCATCTCATAAGCATATAACTATAAAAGTTGCATTTTCAATTCATATTGTTGTTTTTAAAAAGAAGAAAATATGAAACTTTCTAAATATGTATACTGTTATTCTCTTTTTTGCACAGGTCATATCCTGCAGAGTCAAATTATCTTCATCATTCCCTCTCTAGCTCCCAAAGCAGCCTGCATTAATTTCGTTATAGGTGAACTTATGCAAACGGTTAGACTCTTATCCACAAAACTGAAGGAACTTCATAAGATTATTGTTCACATTTACTCTCTTTATTTCCCAATTTATCCTTCAAAGACTTTCATGTAATACTGTATAAAGTTCCACTAAAAATTGGAAATAAACCAAAATTTATCATATCACTATTCTTAAATATGAGAAAAATAATGGATCATGTAAGGCCAGACATTTGAATTATTTTCTTGTAAAAACATGCTCAAGAAGTAAAGAAAAGTGGATATGAACTGTAGAGAAAAAGACACAAAGGTGACCTACACGTGTGCTCAGCTGTGTCTGACTCTGCAGCCCCGGACTGTGGCCCGCCCGGCTTCTCTGTCCACAGGATTTTCCAGGCAAGATGTGGGTTTCCCAGGCAACTGGAGTGGGTTGCCATTTCCTTCTCCATGGCATCTTCCCAGCCCAGGGATCAAACCCACATTTCCTTGTCTCCTGCATTACAGGTGGATTCTTCACTACCGGGCCATCAGGGCAGCCTGGAGCTGAGCCCCAGACTGAGAACTCCTTGCCGCTGATAGTGTGTGAGGAGCTTCCTGGAGAACGCAGACGGCAGTGGGGCCTCGCTCAAGGGAAGGCTGCCGCCGTGGACTCACCAAGAAGAAAAACACAAGCATCTCCTCCTGTATTCGTATCATCCGCTCCATGGGGGCTGAATTCTCAACGGAAGAAGTAGAACAAAGAATACTGAGAGTGATCATCCCCTTAATATGTACCTTAAATAGCTAGAGCCAGTACCCTGCTTTTCTGCACCCTCACTCCCCATGGGGTGATTGTGGGGTGGCTGCGGTGGCTGATGGCCACCACGTTCTTTTTTTTTTTTTTTTTTACCATTATGGCAGGAAACATTCTTCATCCACAAAAGAAAAGTGCTTTCTCCAGGATTCTGCTGTCCCTTCATACACTTGAAGTTACCACGGTCACTTGCCTGCTTCCCAGGACGACTGGGAGGACATGGGAAGGGGCCTGCTGTGAACATGGGCATGCGCACAGCGGTGGGGCAGGGGGTGCCCCACCCCGGAAGAGTGGTGACTGCCCTCCAGTCTGGTACTAACACCCCTGCCCTCACCTCATCAAGTGGGGTCAGGACCTCTGCTTCTGTCTTACCCTTATTTCCACCCACCGAGGGGAATGTGGTGTAGGAGGTAGAAGGAAATGGAGGCTGAAATGGTCACTCTGAGAAGCCAGGGCTGGAAAGAAGACTGTGGGGAGGTGTAGGAGAGAAACCAGGAGGTCTGAGATCAATGCCTAGGAAGGAGCTGCTGAGATGGAGGCTGGTGGAAAGCCTTAAGAACTGTTCTTACCCACATAGGGCTCCCTTAAGGGGAGTGAGGGTCCATAGCATTCCCTGGCCTGCCCAGACCCCGACACCCTCCTGTCATCAAGCTCTGAGTGAACCACAGCTAAAAGTCTTGCATTCATACATAAACGTGATATGAGCTTGGTCCACACTCAGAGAGCACAGCCTCCTTGTCAAGAGGTGTGGCCTCATGCAAACAATTCAAGAGATGTTTCTGCATGTAAGGAAGACTTTAATCAAAGGGATTGAGTGATAGGAGAGCAGTAGAGCTGTTGCACATATTTGAATCAACAAGAAGGGAAGTAGCAGGCACCCAGCATCACAACTGTTTGAACACCTGAAAGACAGAGGTGTGGTAAGATGTGCGTGGTCTGGCTTATGGGTAGAGGGACCCCAAGGCCAATTTCTTACATATCTTTAACCTCATCTTAAAATTCTGTCTAAAACATAAGCAGTGTAATATTCTTTTTATCCAAATGAATAAAGGTGAAATAAATAAATATTTCAAAAATAAGTCAGTACAAGTGTTAAGACAACAAGCAGGCAGATGCTGTAGGCAAGGCCACAGGGAGGTTCCAGGCTGCCAGTCTTTTTTTTTTTTTTTGACAAAAGCAACAGTTCTTTTCACATAATTGAAAATTTTAGTATCATTCTTGATCCCACATATTTTTAAAAGATATAAAGTCATGGTTATATGATAACAAGGGGGATGTATATATAATTGTATATATTAACCTAAAAATGGTTTGGAAGAGTATTTTTAGTAAATTATAGAGTATTTATGATTAATTCTTATCTATATATATATATATATGTATATATACACATATATATGCCACTCCACTGTGCGCCCCAAGGGGACTCAGGATGGTAAAAAACAGGATACTGGCCCTAGATGGTTAACGTACATATTCAGTTCAGTTCAGTTGCTCAGTCGTGTCCGATTCTTTGCGATCCCATGAACTGTAGCTTGCCAGGCCTCCCCTGTCCATCACCAACACCCAAACTGATGTCCATTCAGTCAGTGATGCCATCCAACCATCTCATCCTCTGTTGTCCCCTTCTCCTCCTGCCCCCAATCTTTCTAAGCATTAGGGTCTTTTCAAATGAGTTAGGTCTTCGCATCAGGTGGCCAAAGTTTTGGAGTTTCAGCTTCAGTATCAGTCCTTCCAATGAACACCCAGGACTGATCTCCTTTAGGATAGACTGGTTGGATCTCCTCACAGTCCAAGGGACTCTCAAGAGTCTTCTCCAACACCACAGTTCAAAAGCATCATTTCTTCTGTGCTCAGCTTTCTTCACACACTCCAACTCTCACATCCATACATGACCACTGGAAAAACCACAGCCTTGACTCAGTTCAGTTCAGTTCAGTTGCTCAGTCATGTCTGAATCTTTGCAACCCCATGAATTGCAGCACTCCAGGCCTCCCTGTCCATCGCCAACTCCTGAGTTTACCCAAACTCATGTCCATTCAGTCAGTGATGCCATCCAGCTATCTCATCCTCTGTCAACCCCTTCTCTTCCTGCCCCCAATCCCTCCCAGCATCAGGGTCTTTTCCAATGAGCTGACTCTTCACATGAGGTGGCCAAAGTATTGGAGTTTCAGCTTCAGTATCAGTCCTTCCAGTGAACACCCAGGACTGATCTCCTTTAGGATGGACTGGTTGGATCTCCTTGCAGTCCAAGGGACTCTCAAGAGTCTTCTCCAACACCACAGTTCAAAAGCATCAATTCTTTGGCACTCAGCTTTCTTCACAGTCCAACTCTCACATCCATACATGACCATTGGAAAAACCATAGCCTTGACTAGACAGACCTTTGTTGGCAAAGTAATGTCTCTGCTTTTTAATATGCTGTCTAGATTGGTCATAACTTTCTTTTCAAGGAGTAAACATCTTTTAATTACATGGCTGAAATTCCCATATGCAGTGATTTTGGAACTCCCCAAAATAAAGTCAGCCACTCTTTCCATTGTTTCCCCATCTATTAGAAATGAAGTGATGGGACTGGATGCCATGATCTTAGTTTTCTGAATGTTGAGCTTTAAGCCAACTTTTTCACTCTCCTCTTTCACTTTCATCAAGAGGTTCTTTAGTTCTTCTTCACTTTCTGCCACAAGGGTCATGTCATCTGCATATCTGAGGTTATTGATATTTCTCTTGGCAATCTTGATTCCAGCTTGTGCTTCTTCCAGCCCAGCATTTCTCATGATGTACTCTGCATAGAAGTTAAATAAGCAGGGTGACAATATACAGCCTTGATGTACTCCTTTTCCTATTTGGAACCAGTCTGTTGTCCCAATGTCCAGTTCTAACTGCTGCTTCCTGACCTGCATATAGGTTTCTCAAGAGGCAGGTCAGGTGGTCTGGTATTCCCATCTCTTTCAGAATTTTCCACAGTTTATTGTAATACATGCAGTCGAAGGCTTTGGCATAGTCAATAAAGCAGAAACAGATGTTTATCTGGAACTTTCTTGCTTTTTTAATGATCCATTGGATGTTGGCAATTTGATCTCTGGTTCTTCTGCCTTTTCTAAATCCAGCTTGAACATCTGGAAGTTCATGGTTCACGTATTGCTAAAGCCTGGCTTGGAGAATTTTGAGCATTACTTTACTAGCGTGTGAGATGAGTGCAATTGTGCAGTAGTTTGAGCATTCTTTGGCACTGCCTTTCTTTGGGATTTGGAGAAGGAAATGGAAACCCACTCCAGTATTCTTGCCTGGAAAATCCAATGGACTGAGGATCCTGGTAGGCTACAGTCCATGGGGGCGCAAAGAGTTGGACACGACTGAGCAACGTCACTTCACTTCTTTGGGATTGGAATGAAAAGTGACCTTTTCCAGTCCTGTGGCCACTGCTGAGTTTTCCAAATTTGCTGGCATATTGAGTGCAGCCCTTTCACAACATTATCTTTTAGGATTTGAAATAGCTCAACTGGAATTCCATCACCTCCACTAGCTTTGTAGTGATGCTTCCTAAGGCCCACTTGACTTCACATTCCAGGATGTCTGGCTCTAGGTGAGTGATCACACCATCGTGGTTATCTGGGTCATGAAGATCTTTTTTGTATAGTTCTTCTGTGTATTCTTGCCACCTCTTCTTAATATCTTTTGCTTCTGTTAGTTGTATACCATTTCTGTCTTTATTGAGCCCATTTGCATGAAATATTACCCTGGTATCTCTAATTTTCTTGAAGACATCTCTAGTCTTTCCCATTCTATTGTTTTTGTCTATTTCTTTTCATTGATCACTGAGTTAAGGCTTTCTTATCTCTCCTTGCTGTTCTTTGGAACTCTGCATTCAAATGGGAATATCTTTCCTTTTCCCCTTTGCCTTTTACTTCCCTTCTTTCACAGCTGTGGGCCTCCTGAGACAACCATTTTGCCTATTTGCATTTCTTTTCCTTGGGGATGGTCTTGCTCCCTGTCTCCTGTACAATGTGATGAACTTCTGTCCATAGTTCATCAGGCACTCTGTCTACCAGATCTAGTCCCTTAAATCTATTTGTCACTTCCACTGTATAATCATAAGGGATTTGATTTAGGTCATACCTGAATGGTATAGTGGTTTCCCCTACTTTCTTCAATTTAAGTCTGAATTTGGCAATAAGGAGTTCATGATCTAAGCCACAGTCAGCTCCCGGTCTTGTTTTTGCTGACTGTATAAAGCTTCTCCATCTTTGGCTGCAAAGAATATAATCAACCTGATTTCAGTGTTGACCATCTGGTGATGTCCATGTGTAGTCTTCTCTTGTGTTGTTGGAAGAGGGTGTTTGCTATGACCAATGCGTTCTCTTGGCAAAACTCTGTTAGCCTTTGCCCTGCTTCATTCTGTACTCCAAGGCCAAATTTGCCTGTTACTCTAGGTGTTTCTTGACTTCCTACTTTTGCATTCCAGTCCCCTATAATTAAAAGGACATCTTTTTTGGGTGTTAGTTCTAAAAGGTCTTGTAGGTCTTCATAAACTGTTCAACTTCAGAAATGATTTCAGTGAGCCCAAACTCTTGCATCTTTCTCTACATAGAAACACACTGAATTCATTAACTTGAGATATTTGTTTTTTCTCTTATTAGCAGAAATCTTTGAGATCAACTATCTGATTTGTTTTTGCAGAAACCCTATATGTCTTATATATCTTATATATATGAACCTAAAAGTGTTTTGGGAAAGTATTTTCAGGAACTTATGGAGAGTTTATGATTAATCATTATCATGTAGATATAGTATCAAGTTTTGTTTTAAGAAAACATCTTAAATGTAGTGCAAGCTTTTTCAAGGTCACTGGAGATCAGCGCCAGGAAAGGCAGTGAGGGGTGAATGGGCGGGATGTGGCCACTCGGCTTGGCCCGTGTGTGAATGTGGCCCAAGCGTCCCCTTCTTGCTCGGGGATTCTCCGGATGGTGTTCTTGTTTGTCCAAGAGCTCATGTAAACCTCAGATAAATTTCAGTTATTTAAAATTTAAAACCTAGAGTCTGAAACACAGTAGATTTTCTGTTGTCCTCTTCAAAACTTCATCCCAAAGGGGACAGCTGTTTCCTGATAAAGCATCTATTATAGCTGCTGGAAAGGGGGCATATTTTTCAGATGAATTAGTGTGGTTCAGATTTGTGATTCTTGTTATAGTTACAATTTCAAACTTATTTCTAAAATTGCTGTGCTCTTTACAAAACTATTTATAGTATAATTTAAACCATTAAAAATCTCATATTTTATATATAACTTCTCTACAGAGTATTTATATATATAGATAGATATAGATAGAATAGATAGATAGATAGATGATAGATAGATGATAGATAGATGATAGATGATAGATAGATAGGTAGATATAAACCACTCCCATTTCAATCATAGCTGTCTCCCTGACCAGCACCATTGGCCTTGCTAGAGGAGGCCCGCAGAGGGGCAGCAGCCGGGGGTCAGAGCAGCGGCCTGGAAGGGGCGGCAGCCGCGGGTCAGAGCAGCGGCCCTGGACGCAGGGACTGACTCGAGGCCTCGCTCTTCCTTTCCTTGGGCTTACCTGCTGGCTCAGATGGTAGAGAATTTGCCTGCATCACGGCAGACCCAGGTTTGATCCCTGGGCCTGGAAGATGCCCTGGAGAAGGGAATGGCAGCCCGCCCCAGGACCCTTGCCTGGAGAAGTCCATGGACAGAGGAGCCTGACGGGCTACAGTCCATGAGGTCACAGAGTCAGACAGGACTGAGCGACTGACACACTTCTGCCTCTCCTTAATGCAGAAGTGAAGTGAAGTGAAGTGAAAGTCGCTCAGTGGTGTCCGACTCTTTGCAACCCCATGGGCTATACAGTCCATGGAACGCCAGAATACTGGAGTGGGCAGCCTTTCCCTTCTCCAGGGATCTCCCCCACCCAGGGATCGAACCCAGGTCTCCCACAGTGCAGTGGATCCATTACCAGCTGAGCTGGCAGGGAAGCCCCCGTAGTGTGGAGAGCCCAGGTAATTTGCGAGACCTTACTGTGTCGTGTCTCTGCTTTTGGAAGATGTGAATTTCTAAATTCTGCTTTTAGCTTTCTTTCTTTTCTTTCTCTCTCTTTTTTCTTTTTTTTTTAGCTATGAGGGTTTTACCCTAATGGTTCATATGCTTCTCATTTTTTAAATGTGTTGTTTTATTTTTATTTAAATACTCGATTTTTTTTTTTTTTTTTTTGCATTTTAATTTTTGGGCCACACTTCGTGGCATGTGGGATCTTGGTTCCCTGACCAGGATCAAACCTTGCCCCTGCATTGGAAACATAGAGTCTTAACCACTGGACTGCCAGGGAAGTTCCCCAAATGCTGCTCTTGGAAGATGTATCTCAGAGCTTAGTGAGGATTAACTGAAATAGTGATTTCCCTCTCTTTTTCTTCCTTCCTAAAGCAATTCCATTTAATGGTACATTGGAAGTCATGTCTGTAGGTATGGCATAAAAGGCAAAGAAAAAATCTTTCTCAAGAGTAATAAAAAAAGGTAAGAGGTGATTCCAGAAGTTAAACCAATTCAGGTACGTAAGTCATTTTTTTCCCCCCAATCTATCTGCCATCTAAAGGACTCATACCTCTTTTCCATTAACTGAATTTTTTTTCCAGAAAATACCAATAATAACCTAATACCCAGGTCTATCTTTAAATTTGCAAATATCTACAAAAATTCATTTTAGACTTGTTACTTACATATTTCTATTTTTTTAACTTATAATCTTTTTTCTTACTATAAAAACTATATGAACAAAGCAGCCAGTATGGATTTCTTATGTAAAAAGTACAATTTATAGTTTAGATTGATAAAAAATATTGTGAATAAATCATATTTTGAGTGAATTGACAACAAATAAAGACAAAATCAAAGTAATACAGTACAAGCAAGTCAATTTCCAGGTGGATTGCAGCTGCCTAGCAGGTCTCCTACTCACGTGCGGGTTACCGGACGCCTCCTCCTGCTCCCTGAGCAGCCGAGGGGGGCTGCCCTGGACCCTGTGAGCAAGTTTCCCGGAGGGCTTCTGGGGGCCTCTCTAGTGGCTTCCCCGTCCCTGAAGGAGGTGTGCGGCTCTGCCGCTGATGCGGAGGTGAGAGCGGATGTGGACTGGGTTTATGCCAGGGAAGTCAAGGAGGGCTAATGGGTGAATTATCACTTTACACATCTCTCCTCTTTCTGTTAATATTTTAATACAAATCAAAAGACTGTGCTCATGTGAGAAAATTACTCTCTGCTAAACAAATAAAGTTTATACAAATAAATGTTCTTCTTGGTGGAAATCATGTTTTTTTAAAAAAATACATCTATCACAAACTATAATTAATTGAGCTAGACATGATAATTTTTCCATAAATAGTAAAAATTAACATTTCTCAATAGGTAGAAAACTTCTGAGATCTGTGAAGAAAATAAAACGTTTATGCCATTTGGCTTTGAATATGTTCAAACACTTGAATGTCCACGAACCTCAGTCTAAACAAATGTGCATTTGTTTCTTAAGGATATAGAAATTAAATGGAATTAGTTTGGGCAAGGAGGATTTCAGCTAACATAATATTTGGGACTTATGACTGAAATGGTCCTGTAATTTTCACTAAAATAATATTTTGCTTTGCAAACAGAAATTTTCCTCAGCCTCTCAGCTCACGTTCACTCTCACTAGAATGTGTGTGGACAGAGCTTAAGCAGACACCAGGCCCCCATCTGACACGTACAGAGTATGAGTGTCGGGTGTCTCAAATCCTCACCTGTCACGTGGGTCGTCCTCATAGGTCCACTGCTATCCGCATCCGCCCTGCTGAGCGCAACCAGCCATCATCATATTTCTGCCTTCCACCTGAGGAAGAATAGAGGGAGACAGGAAGGTGCTGAGTGGTGAAAACTCTGATGGCTCCATGAAATCCAGAAAGTATAGGGCATTATGTGCAGAACAAAACTCAGATTTCAGGATAGCAAGCAAGGCATAGGCTGATGCCTTCTGGGTGCAATTCTGTCTTCTCCACTCCATTCAATAGCCAGGCATAATATGAGAGGACTTGGCTGAGTCCCTGTTTTCCACATCTACTGATCAGGTTAATTTTATTGGTCCCTTAGAGCAGGGATTCCCAACCCCTCGCCACAGACAGGCGTCAGTATTGGTACAGATACCTCCACACAGCAGGAGGTGAGCAGCAGGTGAGCAGGCAAAGCTTCATCTGTGTTTGCAGCCACTCTCCAGCACTGGCATTGTGATCTGAGCTTTTCCTAGATTCTCATAAGAGCACAAAATTTACTGTGAACCACGCACATGATGGGTCTAGGTTTGCATGCGCCTTGTGAGAATCTAATGCCTGATGATTTGATTCTGCATTATGGTGAGCTGCATAATTATTTCATTTATGTATCACAATGTAATAATAGTAGAAAAATGCATGATAAATGTAACCTGCTTGGAGCATCCTGAGATCATACCTCCACCTTGGGTACATGGAAAAATTGTCTTCCAAGAAACCGGTCCCTGGTGCCAGAAGACTTGGGGATTGCTGCCTTAGAGCATTTGAGAAGATTATATGTGATAAAGGGTCTTTCCATGTGGTACTAGTGGTAAAGAACTCTCCTGCCAATGCAGGACTCGCAAGAGACATGGCTTTGATCCCTGGGTTGGGAAGATTCCCCTGGAGAAGGAAATGGTGATCCACTCCACTTGCCTGGAGAATCCTGTGGACAGAGGATACTGATGAGCTACAGGCCATGGGGTCACAAAGAGTCAGGCACGACTGACTGACTAAACAGACACACACACATACATGTAACAAATGTGCATAACCCTGACCAGGACCTGGGGCATAAGTGTCCTTGTTCTACCTGTCACTTCTTCCATTCCTTACCTAAGTGCCTTCCCTTTCTCCTCCTTTTCAGGCTTAATTACATTCACTTCCTGAAAGCAAAACAGGGGCCTATCTTGTGCATATATCCCCGACTTCACTAGTAGAGATCTTTCCTCTAATATTTATGCAAAGCAGTGCAATCAAAGCTGACAGTGACTCTGAGACATATCCCAGAACAAGGCAGCAGCAGGTCTTTCTGCACCTCCATTGTTTGTGCATAGCTCCTTTTATCTGATTACAGATAACTGAGTTCATTCTCACACCATAGGTTTCTTTCTGCTATTCAATTGTTAAAAAAATCCTCTGTGTTTAATTATTTCCCCAAAACATAAGGTGTTCATTCATAGACTAAGCTTTGCTTTTTACTGGTCTTACCTTGAAACCCATTCCCAGCCCTGACACTTCAAAAGATAAATGACTTCATTCAGGTCTGTCTTCAGAAAGAGAATAATATCACACTGTGATAGAGGTTGGGGCACAAGAAGTACTACTCTTTAAAAATAAAAGGTTTCAGTCATGTAACTACTAGACAATATAAAGCATCGATGTGAATTAGTAGAGAAAATAAGTTCTACAAGTAGAAAATCAAGTTTGTTTAGGAAAGAATTTTTTGTCTACATCTGGATGACTCACACAAAGAACTCAAGCTTCTGCAACTGTTTATTTTGAAGTTACGTGTTCATAATTGTTAATCATCAACATAAGACAAGAGAGGACCTCAGAAATAAATGCACATGTAAGAAATGTCCAGAAAAGTGCTATCCAATAGAACTTTCTGTGGTGGTAGAAAAGTGCTCTCTCCCCTGTGTCCAACACAGCAGTCCCCAGCCATATGTGGTTCAGGGGGGAACTGAAATGTGCCTGATGTGACTGAAGAACTGAACTTTTAACTTCATCCAGTTGTAAGCAGTTTTGGGCAGGAAAGAGCTCTCTGCAGGAGATTCATTTTGCCTTGGCACTTTCGGGCTTCCTTGGTGACTAAGTGGTTAAGAATTCGCCTGCCAAAGTAGGGGACTTAAGAGATGTGGGTTGGATCCCATGGGTTGGGAAGATCTCCTGGAGAAGGAAATGGCTACCTACTCCAGTATTTTTGCCTGGGAAATCCCATGGACAGAGAAGCCTGTCAGGCTATAGCACAGGGGGTCACAAAAGAGTCAGACTTGACTTAGCAAATAAACAACCTTAAACCCAGCATCCCCAAGTTCTACTTACCTCCAGCCCAAACACATCTTTCATATCTTTTGATCATAATACTTTGCGTAACTTGTCAGTTTTTCCATTGATCAAAGAAGTAGAAATGAAGATAAGTAATTAACAGATGCCCAGATCTCTTCACTAGCCTCCCCTTCAGTAACCTCAGCGAACAAACCATGTTATCAAACTGTATGAACAATATAGCATCTGGAGGAAGATCACAAGGAGTCGACAAGCCTGCACATGGTGGGGAACGGCAACGACTCTGACCCTCCTGTCTCAATGATCAACTGAGAGTATTTCCCTTTTTCCCATTAAAAACTTTCATGGCCAAGCAGAATCTTCAGAGATGGATTTCGGGGGACACTGAGTCCACCATCACCCCAGATTTCCAAAAAGCAACTTTACTTTCTACCAACATTGGCCTCTATTTCAGGTATTGATTTTTAAGCAACGAGCAACCAGACCTGAGTTTAGTAACATAGTTATGACCCATGGCTACAATATTAGATGCTTTGTTGAGTGAAGAATATTTGGGAATTTTTCTTTTGTTTTTATCTTTAAGCAAGACAGAAACAACAAAATTGGGGGATAGAAAAGAACCAATTTTCCCATAAGGAAAAGCCCAGTTCTACTGTTAATTAAAAAAACAAAACAAAACTGAATTTTCCAGTTTGTTTTAGTGAAGACAATTTTAAAATAATGTCTTATTCATCTACACTTAATTAATGAGGGACTTCCCTGGTGGTCCAGTAGTTAAGAATCTGCCTGCCAATGCAGGAGATACAGGTTCGATCCCTGGTCTGGGAAGCTTCCACGTGCCACAGGACAGCTAAGCCCCGAGCACCACGACTACTGAGCCCCGCGCCTGGAGCCCGCGCTCTGCAGCAAGGGAGGCAGCCACCACGAGAAGCCCTCGCGCTGAGCTGGGGAGCAGCCCCCGCTGGGCCAGCCAGAGAAAGCCCAGGCGCGGCAACGAAGACCCGGTGCAGCCAAGACTAAGTAAACATACAACTTAAAAAATGAGTAATGTATATCATGAGGTTTGAATTGATTTATTTATGCTTAGAGGTAATATTAACTGTCTTTCACTGACCAGACACTTATTGAATACCACAAAACTAAGGTCTTGCTTTTTTTTTCACATCTCTACATTTTCACTGCAAGCATGGATTTCAAGGAGGCTAATTTTGGCTTAAGTATACTTTCTTTTAAACTGTGAATTCCGTGGAACTCTTAATAAATGCTAAACAAACTCCAAAATTCCTATTCCTTCTAGAATATTTTACTTTGCAGTAGGTATTGTTTTCACTAGTATCAGAATTTTTATCAGTCAAGTAACAGCCTCAAAACTTGTGGTCTATCATATTTTGAACCTTCATGTAGGATAAGGTTCTGATTTTTTAAAAGATACTTCTCACTATGCATACATATGGACTGTCTAGGTCTAATCCACAGCTTCAGTTTCCTTGATGAACAGAAAATGTCTGATTTCTGAGATGCATGAAGAGCAAGGAGGCTTCCCACGAAGCAGTATGGGTTCCTGGGCAATTCTATCAGGGTTGTTCCACTTGCATCTGGTAACTGCCTAGCCCATCATTCCTCAGGCATCACCCTCCATCACCATGACAATGAGACTTACCTGGCTGGACCACTCTCTTGCCAGTTCTGTTCCCATGACCTCACTCATTTACTCATCTCCACCTGAGATAACCTTTCTTCTTCACCTTAATAACATTGTGCTTGTTCCTAACTCCTGGCATTTAGGCTTACTTTTCATTCTAGAATGAATTCTCAAAATTATTCCCTTGTGGTTCCCTGCCTGGCTCCTTTAACTATTCAGGTTTTAAATCAAACAGCACCTCCTCTGTATGGCATGCCTGATCCCCTAACACTCTCCCCGCCCCACCTCCCCCACCGTTTCCAACAGTCATGTTGCATCATCACTCCCTTTTGTGGTAGTTGTGTCTTTCACTCTCAAGAACGGTCATATTAGTAGATTTATCATCATGTTTACTGACCATCTCTTCCCAGTTCTGTTTGCCAAGTTGACCACTGGATACCAAACCTAGCACAATAGCTACTATGTAGTGGGTGCTGGGGAGATCGTTGATTAAATTAAGATGTATTAAATTGTAACTGCTAATTAAGACTCATCAATTACAAGTGATATTTTTCAAATTAATTTCTCAAGTATATTCTGCTTGTCACATGAAACCGCTCACTGGGATTCTAAGTGGTGTAATGGAGGGAGATGGGTGGAAGGAATCATGATACACCCACCCTTCTTGAAGGAGGAAAAAAGAGGCCAATATAACCTGCATTCTCCCCACTGTAGATGACCAAGTGCTGTATCTAAGTACTCATGATTTGTTCAAACATTGTTCAGGATCATGGAGCTTCTTATTAAAAATGCAAAACCCCTTTTATGGTGATTCTTCTCCAGCACTATGTTAAGCCCTGGAAAGTAGAAAATGAAGAAGAAAAGATACAGTTCCTGTCCTTGGGAAGGCTACATTTTAGCCTCATTTGCTCCTAATTGAAAATAATAGATATAAATCATTTTTTTTTAATGTGGGGAAAAGGGGAAGAAGGTGAAAGAAAAATTGCAGAAGACTAATTTTACCCACATCACTATTTTGTCTCCAATTGGCCCTGAAGAACATAAAATACGTGTAAAGACTCTGCCAAAGTAAATGGCTCATAGAGTGAGCATTTCTAAGAGAGTATTACAGCTCACTCTATCAATTTTATTGTAAAAGTGTCTGCTTCCAGTACATTTCAGAGACAAATCTTGAACAAGCCATGTGATCAGAAGGGCATTTTGATCTATAAGATCTTATCATTCTATAGATCTGTAAGATCTATAATTACACTCCTGAGGTTTCAGCTATTTCACACTTTTCATGTTGAGCCTATTGGGAGTCAGATTGATTCAAACAGGTGTATAATTTCTCTTCTCAGTGTTTCTACACAAGACTTATATTTTTCTTAAAAATTGTATAACTGTGTAAGCTGCACTTTTCAATGAAAACACTGAAATAGCTTTCACTACTTTTTAACATTAAATATTCTATGAAATATGGACAAATAATTCCTCTGTTTTTCCCTTGCCACTGAAGAAGCCTTTTCTTTTGCAGATATTTATTTTTGCATTTAAAAGTCTTAATTATATTTAAGTAGAGGTCTCTTATGCACAACCTGAATTGTCCTAAAACTAGGAGGACATATCCAGTTCTACTGCTGCTAAGTCGCTTCAGTCGTGTCCAACTCTGTGCTAACCCATAGACGGCAGCCCACCAGGCTCCCCCGTCCTTGGGATTCTCCAGGCAAGAACACTGGGGTGGGTTCCAGCTCTACACTGTACCTCAAATATTTCATTAAACACAGAATGGTAGCCAAGACCCTCAGCTACTTAGGTGCAGGGTCTGGTCTCCCACAGAACCCCGCCTCACAGTGTTAGCACACAGGTTACAGGAGGCTAGTGAACTGGTTTTTTGCAATGAAAGTGAAAGTGTTAGTCTCTCATTTGTGTCTGACTCTTGCAATTCCTGCCAGGCTCTTCTGTCCATGGAATTTCCCAGGCAAGAATACTGGAATGGGTTGCCATTCCCTTCTCCAAGGGATCTTCCTGACCCAGGGATTGAACCCCTGTCTCCTGCATTGCAGGCAGATTCCTTACCATCTGAGCCACAAGGGAAGCCATAGCTGGCCTCTAAGTTGAACCCATTAGGGGGACCCTGGTAGCTGTGGGCGTTCCCTTAGGGGGTTTATCACCCCCTGCAGAGTCAAAGGGAAGGTCAAGGGTGATGAGGATTCTCAGTCCCCTTCACCTCCCGGGCAGCTCACTGCCCCATGCTCCCTTTCCATGCCTGCTCTCTGGGTTCTTTCTGTTAACTCAGGTGTGGCTTGGCCAGGGCTGATTCTGGAGTGATGGGATCTTCAGGGATGGTGAGTTTTTAGGACCCTTCTGCCTCATTTTGATATACTCAAGATCAGGAAGTAGCACTAGATTCTGCAGGGGACAAAAATGAATAGAGTTTAAGATTAGACAGTGTAAGGACTTCCCCGATGATCCAGTGCTCAAGAATCTGTCTTTGAATGCAGGAAGATGTAGGTTTGATGATCCCTGGCCAGGAACTAAGATCCCACATGCCGCAGTCAGCTAAGCCCACGCTGCAACCTTTGAAGCCTGTGTGCTCTGGAACTCCAGTGATACAGCTAGAGAGCCCACGGGCTGCAACTAAGACCCAACACAGCCAGACAAATAAAGTAAATAATGCTTTTAATGAAAAGAAAATGATTAGACGATCTAGAGCAGAATTTCTGTCCTCTCTCTTCCAACTCCAGGTTTAAGTCACTTAATCTTTTTGAACTTCTATTTCATTGATAATGTAAAACTGAGGATTGTTCCAAATTCTTAATCTAAGAGACTATACCTAAGTATTCTGTAAACACGGGCTTTCCTTGTGGCTCAGCTGGTAAAGAATCTACCTGCAATGTGGGAGACCTGGGTTCAATCCCTGAGTTGGGAAGATTCCCCTGGAGAAGGGAAAGGCTACCCACTCAGTATTCTGGTCTGGAGAATTCCGTGGACTGTACAGTCCATGGGGTCGCAAAGAGTCAAACACGACTGAGCAGCTTTCACTTTCACTTTCACTTTCATTCTGTAAATCCCACATCATAAGACCACAAGTGATTCCCTCCTCAAATCTATTTAGAGTGAGGCAAGGTGGAAAGAAAGAAGAAAGGAAGGAAGGAAAAACATACCTTGCACTACTACTGTCTGCAGAAGGGCACTGTTGTTGGAGAAAGGCAGGGCGCCCCACTCCAGCACTCCTGTCTGGAGAATCCCGTGGACAGAGGGGCCTGAAGGCCTGCAGATCGTGTGGCTGCACAGAGGCAGACGTGCCTGGAGTGACTTAGAGTGCGCCCATTGTTTTCACTCTGATAAATGCGTCTGGGCGCTTTCCTGGAGGCTCAGTGGTAGAAGAATCCTCCTGCTAATGTAGGAGATGTGGATTCGGTCCCTGGATTGGTAACATCCCCTGGAGAAGAAAATGGCAGCCCACTCCAGTATTCTTGCCTGGAAAATCCCATGGACAGAGGAGCCTAGCAGGCTACAGTCCACGGGGTTGCAGAGTCAGACACGACTTAGCAGTTAAACAACAGCAACGAATGTACCTGGGAGTGTGAAAGGTGAAAGCCGCTGGATGCTTTGTGGACAAACCTCCCACGTGTCCGTGGACATATGGGAAACCTCATATTGGATCCTCATATGGGTCCCTTTTATGGGACCATGGAAACCTCAGCAAAATGCCCCATTTAAAAAATGTTCTGTAAGCATCAATACCAAGAACAGAACACACTATTTTTCTGTCTTCAACTTTCTATGAACTAAAAGGCTATGTACAGTATTACAAAATTATATTGGGTATGATCAAAATGAAATCTTATTTTTCTCACCCTGAAGAAGGGAAATAAGGATGTAGTGATATTGGCAGAAAATTGATGAATTTTGGTTCCAAATACAACCAGTTTAAGAAAGCACGATGTTTCCTTGGTGTTTCTCCCCAGGCAATTCCTCTCAGCCCTCAAACCTCACTGCAGAGCCCTGAGCTGGGCTCCCTCTGCTTCACGGGACCCCCGCTAGCTGTGTCTTTCACAGACGGCGAGGTATGTGTTTCAATGCTATTGCCCTCCCGGTCCGCCCCACCCTCTTCTTCCGCGTCTGCAAATCTGTTCTCTACATCTGCGTTTCTATTCCTGCCCTGCAAATAGGTTCATTAGTACCTGTTTTTCTGGATTCCATATATACGCATTAATAATAGGAGGGAGGGATGGAGTAGGGGGTGGGTTGAGGCTCAAGAGGGAGGGGGCATGTACATATTTATGGTTGACTCACTTTGTGTGGCAGAAAAAACACTACATTGTAAAGCAATTATCCTCCAATTGAAAATAAATTTAAAACAAAACAAACATAAAAAGTTACCACAGGATCTGATTCCTGGTCGTTTGCTCCGTGATCCCACTCCCAAGGGAGAGGCAGTGAGTAGTCTCACCTCCTTGCCTGGAAGCAGCTCACCAAGGCTCTCAGGGAAGGGGGAGAACACCCCACAGTCTTCCGCAGTCCTGAGCCCCTCACCTTCTCCAGCCTGAGGTCAGAGAGGTGAGCTGTCCCTCCTTCCTCGGCCCTGCTTCTCCTCCTCAGGAGCCTCCCCTGAACAGCGCCCTGGGCGTGGGCCACTGAAAGGCTCCCCGGCCAGCTCCTGGTGACACTGAGGGCGCCTGTCAGTGTTGCCCCAAGCCTCCACACTGGGGTTTCTTAGGGCTGCTCGGCTGGTGGGACGTGACCCACAGAAATGTCTCACTTAGGGAATCTGCAAAGTGGCATCACTCAGCGCAGGTTGTTAGCATCACGCCCAGATGCCCCTTAGGAAGCATATGATAGAAATTGGTAAGTGTAGGTCACCTGGAAGGAGCAGGTACTGGAGCAAGGAAGGGTTTAGGGAAATTGCGGAGTCAATGACAACCAGACCCAGGATCTGACAAGGCCTTAAGAGTCAATGGGGTGACATTAGATGGGGTCATAAAAGAAGCATGAGGTCAGTGCTGGATCTGAACCCTTCCTGGCCGCATACTTCTTGTGCCAACTGAAGCATGCTGTAGAAACAAGCATGTTTTTATATTTACAGTACTGCTGTCATTTCCTAAATAAATACTGGCCTGGGAGCACCGTCAGTGTCCTCTGTTTTGGTGGTGTGTCCAGGCATGCAGCGTTCCATCTCCAACAGCACCTGGAGAGATGGACACCACCCTCGGCAGAGGGAGCAGAGCCGTGTTTGAGTGGAAACATCTCCAGTTACACTGGGCCAGCTGTTCTCTGGAAAAAGTGAGTGTCCGTGTGCATTCTAAAGGCTCTTTTATCCATCATACATGACAGGCTGGTAGAGGAAAGACCCTACTCTTCCAGCAGTGACTGAAATCTATTCACACTTTTGTGTTTTCATTTTTAAAAATATACAAAAGACAGGACAACTGCAGAGTACTAAAAGACACCCATCGGTACATTTTGAAATGAGTTTATTTTCCAAAACTGACTTTAAAAATGATTTTTTGAAATGAAGGAAATTTTCATTAATGTGAAAGTTGCTGTTAAGGTGCACACTGATTCGTGATACAGGGAGAAACAGAGTGTTTCCTGCATACCCAACTCCCTGTGTGATAGGGAATGTCACCCACCCTCGTCACGGGCGCAGACTTCCCAGACACTACAGCAAATGAACAGTGGACCCCATGTGCAAATTCACTCAATCTGACCCTGAGGCCACATTCTGATCTGCCTTATTAAAATGATACCTTGCCCTGATTTTGAAACGATGCAACTCAGATTGGACCCTGAATCCACAAGTCATGATCCAAACCCAGCCAAAATCCAGTTTTGGAGCTGAACTCATGGTCCTCTAATTGACATCACACACCTGGTCTCAGGATTTAATGAAGTTCAGATTCTTGTCTCATTGCAGAAAGAATTCAGTGAGAGACGAAGCACTGAGTAAGTAGTGGGTTTATTTGGAGGGAAACACTCTGTAGACGGTGTGGGCCAGCTCAGACAGTGAGGGTGGCACCGGGATAGGGGGTTGACAATTTTTGCTTTTGTTGTTGTTCAGTCACTAAGTCATGTCCAACTCTTTGTGATCCCATGGACTGTAGCACACCAGGCTTCCTGTCCTTCACTATCTCCCAGAGTTTGCTCAAACTCATGTCTGTTGCAAGTCAGTGATGCCATCCAACCATCTCATCCTCTGCCACCCCCTTCTCCTTTTGCCCTCAATCTTTCCCAGCATCAGGGTCTTTTCCAATGAGTCGGCTCTTTACATCAGGTGGCCAAGGTACTGTAGATTTAGCTTTAGCGTGAGTCATTTCAATGAATATTCATGGTTGATTTCCTTTAAGATTGACTGGTTTGACTTCCTTGCAGTCCAAGGGACTCTCAAGAGTTTTCTCCAGCACCACAAGCTGAAAGCATCAAGGCTTTGGTGCTCAGCCTTTGTTACAGTCCATCTCTCACATCCAAACATGACTATTGGAAAAACCATAGCTTTGACTACATGGACCTTTGTTGGCAAAATGATGCCTCTGCTTTTTAATATGCTGTCTAGGTTTGTCATAGCTTTCCTTCCAAGGAGCAGACATCTTTTAATGTCACCATCCACAGTGATTTTGGGTCCCAAGAAAATAAAATCTGTCACTGTTTCCATTTTTTTCCCCATCTATTTGCCATGAAATGATGGGACTGGATGCCATGATTACAGTTTTTTTCATGTTGAGTTTCAAGCCAGCTTTTTCACTCTCTTCTTTCACACTCATCAAGAGGCTCTTTAGTTCCTCTTCACTCTCTGCCATTAAAATGGTATCATCTGCATATCTGAGGTTGTTGATATTTCTCCCAGCAATCTTGACTCCAGCTTGTGATTCATTCAGCCAGTCATTTCATATGATGTATTCTGCATAGAAGCTAAATAAGCAGGGTGACTGTATATTACAGATATTATATTATCTTCTGTAATATACAGAAGATATGAGCTTCCTTATCTATTAGTAAGTATATTTTTTTAAATTTAAGGATCAAATGAATATTGACAATGTAATTCACTGACCATTTTGCTTGTTATTTTTATGGGATGTAAGAATAGAAAAAAGATCACCATAGGAATTTTGCTTTGAGTTTGGAGGCTATTTGGGGGTACTTCCTTATAATAAGCATAAGTCTTTTCTTGTATGTAAATATTCCCTTCCTAGGAATTTTAGTAACCCAACTATTGCTGGAGAGCAATCATGAAAGCCCAAGGCTCCTTTCCCACTGCTCAAGCAATTAATTTTTCTCACTATTTAAAGAAAAATGATACTGAATTTGAAGTACTGAAAGGAAGATAAGCTGTGCAGTTCAGATGATTAATAAGGATATTAAAGAACAGAAGATAGAAGACAGAAGTTAAAATACAAACAAAAATTTTATTTGCACAATGCAGATTAAATGAGTTTCCTCTAAACTTCTCTTTCTATTTTACAGACTCAGCACTGGAGTTTTGTTCTGGCATTTTCAGTCAATTTTTCTCCTTTCAAGCCAAAAAAACAGCTACTTCTGGGCAACTGCCCTGACCCTTAAGTTTTTGTTCAAATTTATCTCTTCCATAGTGTCCAAAGTTTACCCTGTATCTGTGTATTAATGTTCCAAGGGTTTGTTAAAGAAGTCTTAACCCACTCTGCAGCTTCTTTTGTGTTTCCCTCCTTCAGTTTAGTTCAAGTTCAGCTCAGTCGCTCAGTCGTGTCCGATTCTTTGCAGCCCCATGAACCGTAGCATGCCAGGCCTCCCTGTCCATCAGCAACTCCCGGAGTTTACCCAAACTCATGTCCATTGAGTCAGTGATGCCATCCAACCATCTCATCCTCTATCATCCCCTTCTCCTCCTGCCCTCAATCTTTCCCAGCATCAGGGTCTTTTCAAATGAGTCAGCTCTTTGCATCAGGTGGCCAAAGTATTGGAGTTTCAGCTTCAACATCAGTCCTTCCAATGAACACCCAGAACTGATCTCCTTTAGGATGGACTGGTTGGATCTCCTTGCAGTTCAAGGGACTCTCAAGAGTCTTCTCCAACACCACAGTTCAAAAGCATCAATTCTTTGGCTCTCAGCTTTCTTCACAGTCCAACTCTCACATCCATACATGACTACTGGAAAAACCATAGCCTTGACTAAACGGACCTTTGTTGACAAAGTAATGTCTCTGCTTTTTAATATGCTCTCTAGGTTGGTCATAACTTTCCTTCCAAGGAGTAAGAGTCTTTTCATTTCATGGCTACAATCACCATCTGCAGTGATTTTGGAGCCCGGAAAAATAAAGTCAGCCACTGCTTCCACTGTTTCCCCATCTATCTGCCATGAAGTGATGGGACCAGATGCCATGATCTTATTTTTCTGAATGTTGAGCTTTAAGCCAACTTTTTCACTCTCCTCTTTTACTTTCATCAAGAGGTTCTTTAGTTCTTCTTCACTTTCTGCCATAACGGTGGTGTCATCTGTATATCTGAGGTTATTTCTCCTGGCAGTCTTGATTCCACCTTGTGCTTCATCCAGCCCAGCATTTCTTATGATGTACTCTGCATAGAAGTTAAATAAGCAGGGTGACAATATACAGCCTTGATGTACTCCTTTCCCTATTTGAAATCAGTCTGTTGTTCCATGTCCAGTTCTAACTGTTGCTTCCTGACGTGCATACAGGTTTCTCAAGAGGCAGGTAAGGAGGTCTGGTATTCCCGTCTCTTTCAGGATTCCCCACAGTTTGTTGTGATCCACACAGTCAAAGGATATTATAAATAACATGATTTTTTTTTTTGCTTATTTTGTATTTTCATGGAATATTAGCATGAGGCAAAGGTCTTAATGTGCTACATTTTTAAAAATGAAAATTTATATACATTTACTGATAATGAAATTTAAGATGCATTAGGGAATTGGGCATCATTTACTAAGTTGATTTTAAATTGTCATTGTGCAAGTGAAGCTGGTTGGCTATCATTGATTTCACGTGGTTCAGCCTACAGACAACCCTGGATTCCATTTCCACACTTCCATTTGTAATCAAAGAAAAGGAGTAACTTGCTTGTGATCACATGACTTACTGGACACCAACCTGGGAACAAGGTCCAGTTTAGCCAGTGGCTCGTCCACCACACCACAAGATGGTCAGAGATAAGGACAAGTATCAGGAATGATTGAACAAGTAGAAGAAACAGTTATTCACTCTTAAATTAACACCATACTGAATACTGAAAATATTATTTGATATATCCTATTGATATTTATAAAACTTGGCTTATACCCCTAATAGCTATTAAAAACTTAAAATAACCTATAACCTGCAGGAGATGCCTGTTATCTACTTAGGAGAAAAACTGAATGACTAGATCATGCCCCATCCATTCAGCTCTAGCAAGCTACCCTATCTTCTTCCCCCTCCCCCAATTTTCCCACTCTGCTTGAAACCACATGAAATTCTCTTCTTCAACAGAAATTCACTGATGTCTCACCCACTACACCCTACTCTCTCCCTTGCTCTTGAAGACCATACTCTCCTTACCTCAAAGGGTGGTCCATGCACATTACTGTTGAGCTCACCAACTGGCCTGCATCTGATCAGAAATAGTGCGGGGTATCTGAAGGATCCGAAGTTTTGTCCTATTTACAAATTAGCAAACTACCCTACTACTATTTATAGATGCTGTTAGAAGACATAAGACTACTAGTCAGAGACAAAGAACTTTCTTACCCCTGAAGAAACAGTAGCCAAAGCTTTATGTTGGCTCATGTAAGTTCCCTGTGGGCCCCATCATTCCCATACGTCCAGGATGGATACCAGGGATGTTAGAGAAATGTATAAGAGGAATGCAGAAATGTGCCCACAGAGCAGTATATTGCTATATTATATAACACTTAAGTTTTAGGACATTATATCATCTCCAAATAATGAACTTCATCAAGTCTTTTGATGTGTGTTTATTGATCAGATTGTACCAAACACAATCTTATGTTTGCTTTGACTTTTTTGTCTGCAAATTCTTTTTAATTTGCTTTCTCAAGACTAAAAGATTTGAAGAACATAAGGCAAGGTCAACCATTTTCATTACACTAGGGTCGGCGGAGTTTGCAATTCCCTGGTTCTGTCTCATCACAACAAAAATTTGAAGCAACAGACCAGTGTTACAGCTCTCAGATGGACCAGTGTTACAGCTCTGTGTTACAGCTCAGTTTTATTTAGAAAATAAAGGAAAATACATCCTCGAGGCATGAGGGCATGCTGACCCAAAAGACTTGAAGAGAGGCCCCCAGCCCAATTTTGGCTCCTCTTTTTATATGTTTTTTCTCCTCCCCCTGGGCCTGCCCTATGTAAATTGGGCTAGCCAGGAGTGCTGTTTGTTTTACCTGAGGTCCTCACTCTGGTCCTCAGACCTTCCTTTGTTCTATTTTTGTGGGCTTTTCCCTTCTTTGTCTTTTAGCCACCACCATTTTGGACTCCTTTTTCCTATTCTAACTACCTAACAATTAGTATCATCACATGGTATACGTATTTATGCTATGACATTTTGTATATATTGTTGTTATTCAGTCACCAAGTTGTGTCTAACTCTCTGCGATCACATGAACTGCAGCAAGCCAGGCTTCCCTGTCCTTCACTATCTCTCAGAGTTTGCTCAAACTCATGTCCACTGAGTCAGGGATGCCATCCAACCATCTCATCCTCTGTTGTGCCCTTTTCCTCCTGCTATCTTTTCCAGCATCAGGGTCTTTTTCAGTGAATCAGTTCTTTACATCAGGTGACCAAAGTGTTGGACCTGCAGCATCAGTCCTTCCAGTGAATATTCAGGGTGGATATCCTTTAGAATTGACTGGTTTGATCTCTTTGCTGTCCAAGGGACTCTCAAGAGTCTTCTCCAACACCACAGTTTGAAAACATCAATTCTTTGGCACCTAGCCTTCTTTATGGTACAACTCTTACATTTATATATGACTACTGGAAAGACCATAGCTTTGACCATATGGACCTTTGTCAGTAAGTGATGTTTCTGCTTTTTAATATGCTGTATAGGTTTGTCATAGCTTTTCTTCCAAGGAGCAAGCATCTTTTAATTTCATGGCTGTGGTCACTGTCTGCAGTGATTTTGTATATATTAATATGAGAAAAACTGGATAGAACTAATTTAAACCAACTGCTTGATACGAAAAGCTGCCCTAGACCCAGGGTCTCCAACTTTTGGACTACAGATCCATACCTCATGTTAGATCACTGGCAACATTAGGTTAGAAATAAAGTGCCCAATAAATGTAATTGTGAATCATCCTGAAGCCATCCCTTCCACCCTCAGTCTGTAGAAAAAAATTTGTCTTCCACAAAATTGGTCCCCAATGCCAAAAAGGTTGAGGACCACTGCCCTAAACAGCAAAGACCTACCGTATAGCATAGAGAACTATACTCAACAACTTGTAATGACCTATAATGGAAAAGAATCTGAAAAATATTACATATATATATATATCTGAATCACTTTGCTGTATACTTGAAACTGCATAACGTTGTAAATTAACTACACTTCCATTTTTAAAAAGATATTAAAAAAGAAAAGCTGCTCATTTTTCAATAGTATTAAAATGTGAACAATGAAGGAAACAGATAATAGTAATACTACTAATAATAACAATATAATGCTAAAAAGAAGCACGACAACAGCATTGAAGACTTGCTATATGCCAAACACTGAACACAGCTATTTAATCGGTTTTCTTTTTTTAATCCCCACAAAATGATGTCCATTTTACTGGTAAGGAAATCAGAGTTTTCAGAAGTTGAATTGCTTAAATCCACGGTTTATAACCAGTTTTTATTTTCAAAGCCTGTTCTGTATGACTCTAAAATCCCAACTCAGGCATTAATGTAGTTTGAAAACTGCTTTTAGTTTTTGTGATACTTAAGAAGTCGTAAATATTGGTCCCAAACCAAAGTAATTTTTTAATACATCAATAAAAGCAAACTTCTAAAAGATTAACTTAATAAAATACCTAGTAATGATTTTAAAATAACATAGTCAAATCAAATTACATGTTGTGTGCCCAAGGGGGCATTTTCTATCAATATACACATAGTGTTTCTATCTGAAAAAGAAAACTACGCATCTGGGAGCCTGCTCTGAGAAGCCTGGGCATCTACTGCCTTTCACAAAGAATGTTCACTAATGAAATGTTTTAGATAAAAACTGACATTCAAAATCTGTGAGCTCTTTGCCTGAAGGCAGTGCACACGGCTGGCTTCTGGCAGTTGGTTTATTCCTAAGGCCAGGTCCTTCCTGAAGTCTGTCTGTGCCGGGGGCCTTGTGAAAGGTCAGAATGACATTGTTAATGGACTCCAGAACTGGCTGTGCATCTGCTGGGCCCTATAAAACTCAGACAGGTATGAATCTGAAAGATAAATGGGAAGGCTCAGGTATCTACAGGAGAAATAGTCACTGTTGAAAAGATTTCTCTCCACTGGAGAGAAAAGGGACATTTTTTTTTTTTAAGAGGTGTCAGGGAGAGAGGTGAGGGAGACATTGTCAGGTGACTAATATGGTCCAGAAAGGCTCTGAATCACTGCCATTTAAAGTGAGACTCACTTAGGAGGTCACATGCAACTCCAAAGTGCCCATGTGGTTGCTCAGAACAGGAACAATCAGCAGTAACACACTGAATGTAACGGAGAACTTCTTTGCTCTTCAATCAACATTGCCCATTCCTTTCACCATCTAGTTAGACTAAGAAGCCAGGTCATGCATAGTTTTATACATCTGTACTAGTCCAGAGAAACAGTATATATATATATATATATATATATATATATATATATACATACACACACACACACACACATATATACACACACACACACATATATACACACATACATATGCATATATGTTGTTGTTTAGTCACTCAGTCGTGTCCAACTCTTGTGACCACATGGACTGTAGCTCGCCAGGCTCCTCTGTCCATGGGATTTCCCAGGCAGGAATACTGGAGTGGGTTGCCATTTCCTCCTCCAGGGAATCTTCCTGACCCAGGGATCAAACTTTCATCTCCTGCACTGCAGGTGGATTCTTTACTTGCTGAGCCATCCAGAAGCTCAATAAATATCCAGATATACATGTATATGGGGCTTCCCAGGTGGGTCAGTGGTAAAGAATCTGCCTGCCCAATCAGGAGACACAGGTTTGATCCCTGGGTCAGGAAGATCCCCTGGAAAAGGTAAAGTAATTGCCTGAAAACTGCCCTGAACAGAGGAGCACGGTGGGCTACTGTACAAAGGGTGGCAGAGTCACAACCCAGTCTCTAAGCACACAGCACACACATGGATATTTATTAGGAGGAACTGGCTCATGTGATTACGGATTCTGAGGATTCCCACAGTCTGCAGTCTGCAAGCTGGAGATCAAGGAGAGCTAGTGCTGTAATTCTATTCTGAGTCCAAACGCCTGCGAACCTGGGGAACCAATGGTATGTTTCAATCTGAAAATGGGAGATCAATGCCCCAACTCAGCAGGCAGGCAGAGAGAGAATTCAACCTTCTTCTATCTTTCTGTTCTATTCAAGACCTCAGTAGATTAGATGATGCCCACTTATGCTGGGGGAGGGCTGTCTGCTTTGCTGAGCACACTGATTTAAATGCTAATGTCATCTGAAAATGCTCTCACAAACTTACCCAGAATAAGATTTAATCAGGGCCCAGTCAAGTTGACACATAAAATTAACCATCACAGTTATATAATTAGCTTTTTAAAATGCAAAATAATGGCCAGAAGTGTTTAAATGCAATTAAACTCTGACTTCATTTACTTATCTATTATTGTCAGTAAATGATGATAAGGAGTGCTCAGGGACTTCCTAATGTCAAATAATGTATGTTTAAAACAAGATTTAATCAACTTACCTTAAACTATTTCACATAGGTGTATCTAAAAATGAATTATTGATTAAAAAAGTATAAAAAATTTCTACAAAGTAACCACTATTAATTTTACAGTTTTAAATATATTCTTTTCCATTATGGAAACCATGATGGAACAGAGTCACCACTTTTTAAGGTAGGGACAGTGACAGTTCAAAACACAATATTCTAAGTTTATAAGAGAAATATAGATTTGATTCATCTCATCTTAAAGCTACTAAATATCTTTTTTCTTTTAACTCAGAGCTGTCAAGGAGGATTTTGACTACAAAGAGTCTAAGCATTGTAAAAAGAATTTCCATGGCTAATCTAAAGAAAATTGTCAAGAATAAAAGGAGTAGGTCCATTTTGCCCTCAGGACCACAGTGAGGGGAATGGTGGTGGCAAGGCTGGGTGGTGTATAAGGAGCTTCCTTGACGGAAGTGGGTTAATCCTTGCTTGCCTCCTACTTCTATCTACTTCAGAAAAGTAGGGAAGAGAGGAGTTTCAATGAAATGGGTAGAGGAAACTTTAAGGAAACTCATGGAAAAGTCTAGCTTACTCCTCGTCTCTTATCCTGGAGAAGCAGGTCCAGAGTTGCTTGTGGTAGACCCTACCTGGGGAGGCAGCACAGCTCGCGGTTCCCTTAGAGACCTTCTTATCCTGTTGTCATCTGAGAAAAGTGAAGAGAAATGAAAGCCAGCTGTGTCCAACTCTTGGCAACCCCATGGTCTGTAGCCCACCAGGCTCCACTGTCCATGGAGATTTCTCCAGGCAAGAATCCTGGAGTGGATAGCTGTTTCCTTCTCCAGGGGATCTTTCCAACCCAGGGGTTGAACCAAAGTCTCCCACATTGTGGGCTTCCCTTGTAGCTCAGTTGGTAAGGAATCTGCCTGCAGTTCAGGAGACCTGGGTTCAATTCCTGGGTCAGGAAGATACCCTGGAGAAAGAAACAGCAACCCACTCCAGTATTCTTGCCTGGAGAATCCCATGGACAGAGGAGTCTGGCAGGCTACAGTCCATGGGGTTGCAAGAGTTGGACATGACTTAGCAATTAAACCACCACCTCCTACATTGCAGGTAGATTCTTTACTGCCTCAGAAAAGGAGAACATCAAATCCAGCTGGTCCACCCTCTTTCCCAGAATTTGACTCCTGACTGCAGAGAAGCAGCAGCTTAGTGGATTGAATGTCAATGAAACTTCTCCAGGAGCAGAGAGGCAAGCACCTTGCTTCCCAACTCCCTAAACTCAGGGTTCACAGCATCCTCTGCATGATGAGCTATTTTAATGTCCTTTAAAAAAGAATTATTGACAACCTTAGTTTCTGTTACTTATATCAAAAGAACTGAACTACTATCCTCCATAAGTGAATAATATGCTATCTTTCTTTTTTCATAACTTTTTGTTCTAGTTCTGTGAAAACTGCCATTGGTAATTTGATAGAGGATTGGGTTGAATCTGTAGATTGTCTTGGGTAGTAGAGTCATTTTAACAGTATTGATTCTTTCAATTCAGGAACACAGTATATCTTTCCATCTCTTTGTGTCTTCAATTTTTTCATCGGTTTTCAGAGTACAGGTCTTTGTTTCCTTAGTTAGGTTTATTTCTAGATATTTTATTCTTTTTGATATGATGGTAAATGTTATTGTTTCTCTAATTTATCTTTCTGTCTTTTAAAGCTGTGTCTTGCTGGACCCTGCTATATTGTGTTCTAGTTTTGTCAGAGACTTCTTTTTCATAAAGCAGATCTTGGTCATTCACGGTCTCTAGTTCTACCACTTCAGTGATAACTCATTAGGTAAAAAATTAAAGTTACTAAAAAACTCCAGCAGGCAGAAATGGACAAGAACTCTGTTATAGTAATTAAAAATGCTAATTAATAACATGACTTGAGATTGCTATATTTCTTCTATTACATATTGAAATATCTACCTCCTGCTTTGTTTATCCCACCCCCACGAATATGTGTAACAATTCAATTTACTTGGCTTTTGTTAACCTTGCAAAGCAAGTGATTAGGAACCAGAACTAGAGAAATAAATAAGCATGTTCCTTGCTTCAACAGAGCTTAAAGTTTAAATGAGAGAATTTACATGATCCATGTAAGAGATAGCTAAGTGTGGTAGAAGAGAAAAAAAAAAAAAAGTGAGAAGTGAAAACAAAATACCAAAGCGTAGGAAAAGAAAAGAATGTGTGAGACAGGGACTTCCCTAGTGGTCCAGTGGCTACAGTTTCATGCTCCCAATGCAGAGGGCCTGGGTTCGATCCCTGGTTAGGGAACTAGATCCCGCATGGTGCAACTAAAGATCCTGTATGCCACAGTGAAAATAGAAGGTCCCACGTGCCACAACTAAGACTGGGCACAATCAAGTAAATAAAAACAAAATACTCAAAAAAAAAAAGGAAAGAAGAATGTGTAAGACAGTTATCTGGAAGAGTGGGGCCATCAAAGTTGGGTAGAATTGTAACAGAGATGGAGGGACATTATATAAAAAAACCACACAGGGAGGGGCATGAGGAGAGTAGCTACCTGATACAGATCTGTGATGATTTTACTTTCAGCTGTCTTTCTGTCTCTCTTCCCCAACAGTTAAGTGATTCTCCCACAAGCTGCTGCCTAGGCGTTTCTATCAAGTCATGGCCAGAAATTATGCCAATGGCCCTTATGACCTGCTGCTGGTAGCTAATTGTTGCCTCTCCTCTGTTATGTTTCCATGACCTCACCCTTTTACATCATCTATTTTTTTTTTTTTCTCTCGTACCAGGAGTTAACGCTCCAACACACATGCAACATGTTCTGTTGGCTAAGCATCCTGTATCCTTTCATTTCTGTTTTGAGTTGAGAGCCATTTGAATGTAATAACTTTTTCTGCATTTATTCAACATGCTTTTATTACAGAACGATTATGAGCTTGAGGCTTAGGGATGTCAGTTCCAGATTGCACATGGAAAAATGGCTGCAGTTCACTCTAAGCACATGTGTATGTGTGTTTATTCTCAAAGTACAGCAGTCCTGCAAAGAAGGCAACCATCAGCTCTTTGTGGTGAGTACACCTCTAAGTCTTTGTGGCCTCATAATGCTTTAGCAGTGCTCTGTGAGGGCACCTTAAGTGGTCAACCACCAAGTCTGAAAAATAGAGCCTGGAGCTGGTGATTTCGGCTGTGACATCCAATCCAGACCTTGAAGACAAACTGGTTTGGGGAGCTTCTGAGAACCTCCCATTTCTGAACTTCCTCCTAGGATGTGAGATTTGGAGCTCTTTGTTCTGTGTCTGAGTCATCAATCATTATCCACAAAAGAAATGTCACTAAAAAACTCCAGTAGGCAGAAATGGACAAGAACTCTGTTAGAGTAATTTAAAATCCTTGACTTGAAATGTGCATACATGCTGAATTAGTTCAGTCGTGTCTGACTCTTTGCAGTGACTGTAAACCCAAGAAGAGGAAATTTGTCACTGCTTCCACCTTTTCCCCTTCTATTTGCCCTGAAGTAATGGGGCCAGATGCCATGATCTTAGTTTCTTTGTTTGTTTTTTTAATATTTAGTTTTAAGCCAGCTTTTTCACTCTCGCCTTCACCCTTGTCAAAAGATTGTTTAGTTCCTCTTTAATTTCTGCCAATAGAGTGGTATCATCTGCATATCTTATGTTCCTGATGTCTCTCCCACCTATCTTGATTCCAACTTATAACTCATCCAGCCCAACATTTCTCATTATGTGTTCAGCTTATAAGTTAAATAAACAGGGTGACCACAGAAAGTCCTGTGGTACTCCTTTCCCAATCTTGAACCAGTCAGTTGTCCTATATATAATTCTAACTGTTGCTTTTTGACCTGCATACAGGTTTCTCAGGAGATAGGTAAGATGGTCTGGTATTCCATTCTCTTTAAAAGCTTTTCACAGTTATGATACACAGAATCAAATGTGAGCTGCCTATTCACATGAAGTAAACTTAGTTCTTTTAAATTTGCATTCAATGTATCTCATTATTTTAAATTGATTTCCCTGGTGGTCCAGTGGTTAAGGGTCTTCTCAAGTGGCACTAGTGGTAAAGAACCTGCCTGCCAATGCAGAAGACATAAGAGAAGCAGTATTAATCCCTGGGTTGAGAAGACCCCCCTGGAGGAGGGCATGGCAACCCACTCCAGTATTCTTTCCTGGAGAATCCCAGGGACAGAGTTACTTGGTGGGCTACAGACCATAGGATTGCAAAAAGTCAGATGTGACTTAGCATGCATGCACCACTGGTTAAGACTCCAAGCTTCCGCTGCAGGGGATGTAGGTTTAATCCCTGGTTGGGGAACTAAGATCTCACGTGCTGCATGACCTAAAAAATTTTTTTCAAAACCATGAGAGATTTTAAACCCACCCCCAAATAGAGTGCTAGCTTGTTTTAAAATTTTGTATCTTTAAAAAAAAAAAAACAAAGCATTGCAGATACAGCTAAAAACTGCTTCCCATCTCCTGTTTTTAGTTTTTCTTGGATCAGGTGGTAATCCAAATCTTTATAACTGCTTTTATAGCCTTCTCAGACACTGAAACTTTCTGTGTCTCTTTCAATGTAGTAGCTAGATTCATTCTAGTAATAATCTTCACTTTCTATTATTTTCATTTTTAATTGACGTAGAACTGATCTACAATGTTGTGGTTTCTGGTGAATAGAAAAGTGACTCAGACACATATATATGTATCTGTCTGTGTGTGTGTGGGGGTACATATATGTGTGTTAAGTCACTTCAGTAGTGTCTAACTCTTTGTGACCTTATGGACTGTAGTCTGCCAGACTCCTCTGTCCATGGGATTCTCCAGACAAGAACACTGGAGTCGATTGCTGTGGGGTTCTCCAGGGGATCTTCCTGACTCAGGAATCAAACCCACATCTCTTATGCCTCATACACTGGCAGGCAGTTTCTTTACCAGTAGCATTACCCGGGACTCTTATATATAACACACACACACACACACACACACACACACACATATATATATTCTTTTCCATCACATTTACTATAGGATATTTAATGTATTCTTCCCTGTGCTATACAGTAGGATGTTTCTATTAATTTCTGGTTTCTAAGTCATTTACCAGAAATGTCGCAAATGATTTACTAATACTATTAATTTTGCTCCATAAACTTATTAGTTTATATTTCTTCAAGGTTAAATAAAAATAATGAAACAAAATTTCAAATGAAACACTTTTAAAATTAAAACACATAGATTTAAAGTAATTACTTTCCTCAAATGTATTTTTCTAACCTGTTCTTAGAAAAGAAACCTTTTTCCTACACATAGAAAGTACATGATAAGAGATTCCACTTTAAATTTTAAGGGGTCAATGTATTCAGAATAATAACTCCCATCTCGAATTCATAACAGCAATAATAACATTTTAAATTAGAGTTCTGATGAGTTTTTAATGAAAACAACAAAATCATAATTACTGTAGCAAGTACAGATAAAAGACTAAATGATGGTTTTGTAAACTCTTCAACATCTGACTGTTATTTATTGATTTCTTGTGCCCTGTGTTTCAGGCAGATACCTACCAGGAGGGCACACAAGGAGGACACAGGAGGCTTCAGGCTGCCAACACCCCATCACAGGAGTAGGAAGCTTCTTTAGGTCAGCTACAGCAAGAGTCATCTGCCTGGGCTGACCTGTGGACAGAAGGAAACTACTTCCTAGAGTAGGCATAGCAATTATTATTATTCCAGGCCGCTAAATGGGAAATTATAGGAACAGAATTAGCGTAGATGTCTTTGGTAGTCTAGATCTTCTTTATCACACAAGAAAAAGGAACAGGGAAGAAAAGAAAAATAATCTATTTGAAAAAGAAAACAAAAAAGTCCAGAGCAGAAAGAGCAAGAAGAAAGAGAAAGAAAAAAACATGTGATGATGTTACTCCTCAGCATACGGTTAAAGGCTGACATTAATCAGCCTTTATGGTTAAAACTGCTACCCCTGCCCCTATGCATAGGGCTACCATATTCCTAGATGGATTCCCAATAGCCACATGTGCCTAAACCAAGGTGGAGTCATATCAGAGTGCATCAGTCTAATCACCCCTTGCCTAGAGATGTGCTTTCCACAAAGGTTGAATATATCAGACTGCTCTTCCAAGATATTTCTAAATCAGAGTAGAGCAAGATGTCTTTCTGGTTGTGGAAGCTGGAAGATGTTAAACTCAAAGCTCACAAGAGGCAAGGCTCCCACCGCAGGGCAGAGACTGATATGCGGGAGGGACTGAAAGACTGTGTGGTGTGGTTTGTCTCCTTGGTTCCTGCTGCTCCTGAAGCTCAGCTGGGTCTTCCCATTCACAACAGGATTTTCCATTTTCCTGTACTAACTCGAGTTGGTTTAACTTTGGGAATCATAAATGCCACAGCATGAAAGTAAAACTGAAAGAGAAAGAGAGACTAGGACAAAACATATAATGAAGGAATGGAATAATAAAAAAAAGACATCCACTACATGTTGTTTTCATGAAACATGTGATCATTTTGGGGAGATGCCATGGCAAGGAGTTGAGAGCAGCCTGCATCTAACAGCCAGGAAGAAGCTGGGGCCCTCAACCTCACAAGCACAAGGAAATAAACTCTACCAGTAGCCTGATTGAATTTAGCAAAAGATCCTTCCCTATTTGGTCTTCCAGATGAGACCCTTGGCTTCCCAGGAGGTGCTTCTGTTAAAGAATCCATCTGCCAATTCAGGAGGCTCAAGAGAGGCAGGTTTGATCCTGGGTCAGGAAGATCCCCTGGAGGAGGAAATGGCAACCCACTCCAGTACTCTGCCTGGAGAATCCCATGGACAGTTAAAGCCTGCCAGGCTCCTCTATCCATGGGGTCGCAAAGAATCAGACATGACAGAGCAGCTGAGCACACACAGAGATGAGAACACAGACCTGCCTGACGCGTCCACTGAAGTCATGCACAGGGCAAAGATAAGCCTATATATATACATATATAATCAAGAGGCTTTCCAGGTGGTGCTAGCGGTAAAGAACCCTCCTGCCAATGCAGGAGATGTAAGAGACGTGGGTTCGATCCCTGGGTCAGGAAAATCCCCTGAAAGAAGGCATGGCAACCCACTCCAGCATTCTTGCCTAGAGAATCCCATTGACAGAGGAGCCTGGTGGGCTACAGTCTATGGGTTGCAAAGAGTCAGAGAGGACAGAAGTGACTTAGCATGCATGCACACATATATTATTAAGCAGCAATAGATAATACAAATTTGGTACCTGGACATGTTATCTTGCTATAACAACTACATGAAAATGTGATCATGACTGTGGATGAAGGCAGAAGGAGGATAAAAGAATTTTAAGAAGCGTGAGAGAACAACTAAATTTCCTGGAATAGACTGTTAGCAGAAATTTGAGAATTGAGGATGGTATTGGTGAGGGCTCAGAAGGAAGTGAAGAGCATGTTATTGGAACTGAAAGAAGTGTGGTCATTGTTATATAGTTTCAAGAGCTTGCAGAAATTGTCTCTTGCAGTTATTTCAGAAAAGGAATTTATAAATGATGAACTTGGTTCCATAGCTAAGGAGGAAAGAGGTAGGTATCTTCTGGTTTGTTCTTGCTACTTACAATACAGTGTGAGAGGAGAGAGATAAATTAATTCAGAGAAGAACTTTTAAACAAAAAGGAGCCAGTTTTTGATGACTTTAAAATTCTCCAGACATCACAGAAAAAAAAAAAAAACAAACAAGAGTGTGACTAAAAGAATTTTGTTAAACCTCAGAAAGATCAAATGGTCAGAGTGACCAAATGGTCAGAGTATTCAAAAGGCCTTTCAGGTGATCAAGGGTATCATTTCAGTCACACCAGAAGTCTCTAAAATCCTAGAGAATATTGTCTTTGAAGCTTCACGGCAGAAACACAGGTAGAGAAGGGCTTATCTAAAAGGCACATGGGGGCATTTGTCTACTGATGTAAACCTCAAGGAAATCCATGAGAGACTCACAGATTCTTTTTTTTTCCTTGTTGATCAATATTTTTCTAGTTTTTTTTAATTGAAGTATAGTTGATTTACTGTAGTAAATATGTATATTTACTAAGTTATCATTGTGTTAGTTTCTGTGTACAGCAAAGTGATTCAGTTATACACATTTTTTTTAACATTCTTTCCCATTGTGATTTATCACAGGACCTGGAACAGATTCCCCTGCACTATCCAGTAGGAACGTATTGTTAATCCACCCTCCATACAACGCTCTGGGTCTGCTGACCCCTGACTCCCATCCTGCCCCTCCTCACCCCGCCTCTGCAACCACCGGTTTGTTTCCTACGCTGTGAGTCTGCTTCTGTTTCATAGGTAAGTTAATTTGTGTCACATTTTAGATCACATATGAGTGATATCACACCCTATTTATCTTTCTCTGTCTTACTTCACTTAGCATGATAATTTCTAGGTCCATTCATGTAGCTGCAAATGGCATTATTTCATTCTTTTTCAGTTCAATCAGTTCAGTCACTCAGTAGTGTCTGACTCTTTGCAACCCCCATGGACTGCAGCTCTCCAGGCTTCCCCGTACATCACCAACTCCCAGAGCCTGCTCAAATTCATGTCCATCAAGTTGGTGATTCCATCCAACCATCTCATACTCTGTCCTCCCACTTTCAATATTTTCATCAGGGTCTTTTCAAATGAGTCAGTTCTTTACCTCAGGAAGCCAAAGAACTGGAGCTTCAGTTTCAGCATCAGTCCTTCCTGTGAATAGTCAGGACTGATCTCCTTTAGGATGGACTTGTTTGATCTTGCAGTCCAAGGGACTCTCAAGAGTCTTCTCCAACACCACTGTTTGAAAGTATCATTTATCTGGGACTCAGCTTTCTTTACAGTCCAACTCTCACATCCATACATGACCACTGGAAAAACCATAGCTTTGACTAGATGGACCTTTGTTGGCAAAGCAATGTCTCTGCTTTTTAATATGCTGTCTATGTTTGTCATAGCTTTTCTTCCAAGCAGCAAGCATTTTTTAATTTCATGGTTGCAGTCACCATCTGCAGTGATTTGGGAGCCCAAGAAAATAAAGCCTGCCACTGTTTCCATTGTTTCCCCATCTATTTGCCATGAAATGATGGGACCGGATGCCATGATTTGTTTTTTGAATGTTGAGATTTAAGCCAGCTTTTTCACTCTCCTCTTTCACTTTCATCAAGAGGCTCTTCAGTCCCTCTTCACTTTCTGCCACAAGGGTGGTATCATCTGCTATCTAAAGTTATTGATATTTCTCCTGGCAATCTTGATTCCAGCTTGTGTTTCATCCAACCTGGCATTTCACATGATGTACTCTGCATATAAGTTAAATAAGCAGGTGACAATATACAGCCTTGACATACTCCTTTCCCAATTTGGAACCAGTCTGTTGTTTCACGTCAGGTTCTAACTGTTGCTTCTTTACCTGCATAGATTTCTCAGGAGGCAGGTAAGGTGTTCTGGTATTCCCACCTCTTTTAAGAATTTTCCACAGTTTTTTGTGACCCACACGCATTCTTTTTAATGACTGAGTAATAGTTGATTGTATAGATACAGCACATCTTCTTTATCCACTCATCTGTAGATGGATATCAGGTTATTTCCATGTCTTGGTTATCATAAATAGTGCTGGTATGAACATAGAGGTGCATATATCTTTTAAATTTACAGTTTTGCCTGGATATACGCCTAGGAGTGGGGTTGCCATAATATGGTAATAGTACTCTATTTTTAGTTTTTTGAGGAACCTCAATACTCTTTTCCATTGTGACTGCACCAACTTACATTCTTACCTAGTGTAGAAGTGTTCCCCTTTGTCCACACTCTCTCCAGGATTTGTTATTTGTAGACATTTTACTGATGGTCACTCTTTATAGTTTTGACTTGCATTTCTCTAGTATTTAGAAATGTTAAGCATTTTTTCATGTGACTGCTGATCATCCGTATGTCTACTTTGGAGAAATGAGACCCACAAATTATTGATAGAACTATATCAGTAAAAATCTTGCCAGTTTAAAATTATTTTTTAATTTAAAAAGAGTTTATCAAAACCATAAAATTCTACTGGCAGGAAGCAAGTTGCTAAAATCATTCAACTGCAAATACATAAAACCCTCATGGAAAAGAGAAGATGACTCACATGGCTGAATCACGAATTCAGAGGGTAGAGCCAATAGCCATGGAAAATTATTTCCATTCTTTGAAATCTAATCAGGAAACTCCTAACATTTTACTGACTGTTTCATTGTTAGAGACCAGTGACTATTCTGTACTTTGTTTTTTCTCCTTCATAGAATATCTATTATCATTGTCATTGTTGTCATTTAGTCACTAAGTCATGTCAACCCTTTTGCAAATCCATGGACTATAGTCTGCCAGTCTCCTCTGTCCATGGGATTTCCCAGGAAAAATGCTGGAGTGGGTTGCGATTTCCTTCTCCACAGGATCTTCAAACCCAGGGATTGAACCCACATCTCCTGCCTTGGCCGGCAGATACTATGCCTCTGAGCCACCTGGGAAGCCCAGGAATGTTTGCAGCTGTTATCAACGACTATCCCACCACTGAATGCTGGGTACATGAGCAGGGGACAGGTAAGCTGAGCTTAAACTGGCTGCTGACTCTGTAGATTTACAGATTAACTGATGAAGAAGAGCTTCCAATAGACAGTCTCATCCACACCTAGAATTGATTTACATGAAGAGATTCTTAACTCAGAATCAGATGCTGATGCTCTCATGGGATGAGGCTCTTGGAGACCTCAGGATGGGATGAAGGTGTTTTACACTTGGGAGGGGCGTGAACCATCAGAAGCCATAGGGGAGACTGTGGCAGACAGGCTTGTGGGGGTGGTCCCCGTGTCATATTGCAGCTGGTGTCCTTGAACAGCTCCCTTCCCTTGAGTGAGGACAGGATATGTGACTCACTCCTAACCTATAGAATACAGCAATGGTGATAGACATATGTAATCATGCACACAGGATTAAGTTGAATGAATGGTGACTTGTCTTGCTGGAGACTCTCTCTTGCAGACTGCAATGAAGCATGCAATTATTTTGGAAAGGCTTACATGGTGAAGAACTGTAGACAACCTTTAGTTGCTAAGGGCAGCCTCTGGCTGACAAACAGTAAAAAGCTGAAGCCCTCAGCATTATAGCTGCAAGAAAATGAATTCAGCCAACAGAATGAACCAGCCTAGAAGTGGACCCTTCCCCAGTTCAATCTCCATATGAGAACTGATATATTGAATGTGGCCTCATACAGAATCCAACTAAGCCTTGTCTGTACTCCTGACTCACAGAAACAATGAGATACAAATGTGTGTTAATTTATGCTGCTAAATGTGGGCTAATATTGAGGCAGGAGATGCAGGTTTGATCCCTGGGTTGGAAAGACTCCCTGGAGAAGGAAATGGCTACCCACTCCAGTATTCTTGCTGGAAAATCCCATGGACAGAGAAACCTGGTGGGCCATACGCCATGGAGTTACAAAGAGTCAGACACAACTGAGCATGCACACAGTATTGTTATGCAGCAATATATGTCTAACAGAAAGTAAGAAAAAGAGAAAAAAAAAAAAACATTGAAGAAGAGAACAAGTATAAGCTAAAAGAGAGGAACCAGGCCCTACTATACAACACAGGGAATTGCGCTCAGTATCCTGTTTTAAACCACAATGGAAAAGAATATGAAAAAGAATATGTACAAAATAACTGAATCACTTTACTGTGCAGCAGAAATTAACACAATATTGTAAATTAACTATACCTCAATAATTTTTTTTTTTTTTTTAAGAGAGAGGGAAGAAAAGGTAGCCAAGAACAGTCCCCGTGGTAGAGTAGGCACGAAGGTTTCCCTGGGCCAGATGGGTCTTGCTGATGCAGCCTCAGGGCAGCGGACACCATCAAGCATGTTCCTCCTGCAGACTGGCCTTTGGAGAATCAGCTCACTGGTTCTTGGGAGAAAGAAGAAGGCAATTCAGAGTATGTGGGCCCTAACTAGTAAGCACCAGGGCAGCACCATGAGAAAAAGAGCAACAGCCCTAAGAGGACAGAAGGAGGTACTGAGGAGTTGGAGGAAACTGCCCACTTTAGAACAGTCTCGAAGCCTGTTCCAACAGGTACCTCCTGTAGCTGCTGAAAGCTGAAGCTTTCTGCCAACTTGTTATGGCAGCTAACAGTTGCCTTATCAGGAGCAGATATACTATCAGAAGACAGTTCCAAGGCTTTGCAGGAGGAGCTCAAACTCTAGCTCACAACAGTCTCTTTTGAAATGGAGTAATGAGCTTTGCTATAAGCCTGCTGCTTTTATAGGACAGCCTCAAGAAATTTTCACAATAAATCAAAGAGTCATATATCTCTTTTGAGATGCTGATTCTTAATTCTCACAGAAGTAAGAGGAAACGAGACATCCAAGAAAGTGACTTGTCAGGAATCATCAATCTCCTCCTTTGGTCAGTAAAGCTGTCATCACATAATTCCTTAGATTATGACTTCAGGAGTTTTATCCAGCATGGCTAGGCTGGATTTCTGAGTAATCTTTTATCCTATTGCTGCTTCTGAACATTTGGCCTTATTGAACAAGTAGTTCTTTAGATGAACAAACAACAAGCAGAATCACAATTGCCCACACCTCCCGCACATCTGCCATTTCTCTTAGTGAAACAGTAGTTCTATCCAGTTTGAACAATGGCATGGATGATGCTTAATGGAGGTTGTTTACCATGGACTTCGTAACAGTATGTGTCAGAGGTAATGCTGTTGTCTGAAATGCTTCTTGAGTAATTAAGAAAGAGTTGCACACTTTTGTTTAATAAGAGTCTCTTTTTTGAACATAGCATTGGTAAGTGGAGATTTCATACATGCCTTAGATTAATTGTTTTAATGGAAGTTGATGTAAAACATTTATTAGTAAGGAATGGAGGCTAAAATATAATCCACTTGGACAACTGACTTTTAGTGATTGGTAGATTAGGTCCACAACCCCTGATCTGAAGTCCTTGGTGCCAAATGTGATTCATAATTCAGGGTTTCTCATGTGTGAGAAAGGTTACCTCATGTATATGCATATACTGTACTGATTATGATTTCTGCAAAAACTTATGAGTATTTACATTAAACAGGATAAAAGTTTTATAAATACCATCAAACAATGTAGGCTTTATTGTTTATTGAGTTCAGGTTCAGCCAGATTTTGACATCTTGACAGTTCTTGTTTGTTTTAGAATGTTTTGTAATTCAGAATTACAGTTAATGGATGTGGACCTTTAATAACAATCACCATTAACATGGATAGTGGATGAACCCAGACAAACAAATACTAAAGTTATTTACAAAAATAGAATAAGGAGAGCATCGGGGAAACATGTAAAGATGGAGAATGAGTTTTTAATGTGTTCTTATTATAAAAGTAAAAAAAAAACTAGGTCTCCTGCAGTGAAACTCTGTTCTCCTGGGGGAAGGAGATTAATGCAAAAAAGCAGGTGGCTCCATTACAATTTAAATCTGTGATGAAGGAGAAGGATCTCATTTTGGTGTCTATAGTGAAAACATAATACAACTACAAGACAGAATGCTCACTTAAGGCAATGATCTTCTATGTCCTAAATCAATATTTTTAGATCCAGTGATATGTGTTTGGAAAGGGAAAAATATATAAGAAACATATAAATATGATATTATAAGTTGAATTGTGTTCCTCCCAAAATATATATTGAAGTCCTAACCCCAGAAATCTCAGAATGTAGCCTTATTTAGAAATAGGGTTATTGCAAATGCAGTTAGTTAAGAAAAGGTCATAACAGAATACAATGCACCCTTAATCCTATATGACTCGTGGCTTTTTTTTTTCAGTGACATGCAATATCTTACTTCCTCAGCCAAAGTTTGACCCCATGCCCCTTGCAGTGGAAGCCAAGAATGTTAACCACTGGATTTCCAGGGAAGTCTTTATGTCTTTAAAGTAGGAAGAGAAGGCACACAGGCAGAGTTACACAAAGACGACCACACAAAGACAGAGGCAATGGCTGGAGTGAAGCTCTACAAGCTGAGGAATGCCCAAGATTGCTGGCAATCAGAAAAGCTAGGAGGAAACAGCAAGAAGTACGCCCCCACCCCCGCCCCACCCCCTGCAAAGACTTCAGAGAAAGCATGGCCCTGCCAACACCTTGATTTTAGAGTGCTGCCTCCAGAACTATATGAGAATAAATTTCTGTTCTTTCAATTCATCCAAGTTTGTGGTAACTTGTTTCAGCAACCCTAGGAAATAAATGCATGCTTTGATGAGGCTTATATTTTTCACTATTCAAGAATACTAATATTTTCAGCAGTAAAAATAAATATCCTAACTCATGTTAAACTTAACCAGTTTTGTTTAACATTATTGCTCCAGGAAAAGGCAGAGTTTATAAGTAATTTAGTTGGATAGCATCACCGATTCAATGGACACGAACTTGGGCAAACTCCTGGAGATGGTGAGGGACAGGGAGGCCTAGCGTGCTGCAGTCCATGGGGTCACAAAGAGTTGGACACAACAACTTTGTGACTGAACACCAACAACAATATAAATAATTTATTCAGTAAACTACTTATGATGTAGGGGACAACAACTATTTTACTCTCCTTTAGAAAGAAATAGTATTAGCATTCATCTACTAGAGAGATTTACTTCAATAAAATGAAAATGGCTGTAATGAGAAAAAGTTAACAAACAAAGCTATCTAGACAAGAATCTGATGGCAAACCTGGTTCAGGTCACATTTGTAAGGTTATGTTCCTCAAATTCAGCTGCAAACCTACTAACAAAATACAGTGATGCTTCCAAGAAGGGCTCGAAATGAAATGCTGGTGTAGCTTTCCGAGAAATTCTCTTAAATATTTTCACAAAAATATGGTGACACAAACATGAACACCTTGACCCCTGCAATTTATAACTTTGGCTGCATTTCTTCTTTTCATCATCTTGTAGTTCTCCTTAATAGACTATTCCACTACAGTCTCCAAGATCATCCCACTGTTTCCTGTGTTTTTGTTATTCATGATTTCATTCGTCTTATATCTGCTTCCAGGAAACATCCTCCTTACCTCTTCAACCTGTCGATACCATGGGCTTTCTTTACAGCCCATTCTCAGGCCTACATCATGACTATCTCAGCCTGCAGTACTTCCTCTATTTTATGAATTCCTAAATTTCTACAACTCCTTTTTAAACAATAGCCAGGGTGATTTTCTGAGTTTTTTCTGGTGGGTTATGTATCCTTAACTTGCAGTAGCATTAACTTCTTAACAAAATTTTCTCCAGTGGCTATTTGCCACATGAAAATAGAGCTACTCCCTTGTGTTTGAGTTGCTGAATCATGTCTGACTCCTTTGTGTTCCCTGGACTGTAGCCTTCCAGGCTCCTCTGTGCATGCGATTTCCCAGACAAGAATACTTTAGTGGGTTGCCATTTCCTTCTGCAGGGGATCTTCCCAACACAGGGACTGAACCTGTGTCTCCTGCATTGCAAGCAGATTCTTGACCTCTGAACCACTGGGGAAGCCCCTAGACAAGCTCAAAATTGAGAGAAACAACCATTGTTTCTTCTTCAAGTACCACTGGCCATGTGCATACCATTGACTCTAGAAATGCGAATCGGGAAAGATGACTTTCAGTCTGGGTGATCAAAAATGCATCCTGGTAGAGTACACTTCACTCATTCATTTATTACACGAATACTTACGGATTCGCAGTCTGCTCCAGGCATGCTCAGCTCCGGAGGTACATGCGGAAAGGCAGTGTGGGCAAAGGCCACAGTCTAACAGGGGGAGTGACTAAATGAGAGTGAAAATAATTTTATAATCAGCAACTCCTCTCATTATATTGTTTGGGAGGAATGAAAATTCTATTTGTAATGTTTTGTTTTGTTTTCTTCACCGAGTACTGGTCCACTCAGAGTAAGCAAAGAGGCAGATAACAACGTGCGAATATTGTGCTTTCTTAGACCTGTGTGACCAGAAAACAGGAATTTCATGATCTCTTTCATTTATAATTTGAGGAGAGGAGGAGTAATGTTGGAATGTCTGTAACAATCATTTTTTCAAGTATCTTTTCTGATAGGAGCTCTGACTGCACATTTTTAACATGGTTAATCAGATCAGAGCAAGATATCTAATTATGTACTTATTAAACATGTAGTAAATGTATAACACCCAAGAAAGTTATTACCCCCAAAGCGCCTCTCCCTGAAGAGGCGGGGCCCACTTCCCCTTTGGTGACTGCCAGTTTATCTCCTGTGCCTCTGGGCCCCTTTCTGTTTTCATATAAGGTCATTTATGCTATTTTTATTTTAGATTCCACATATAAATCATATACTATTTCTCTTTCTCTGACTTACTTTGCTTATCATCCCTAGGTCCATCCGTGTTTCTGCAAGTGGCATTGTTTCACTCTTTCTTATGCTGATTAATATCCCGCTGTTTATGTATACCATATCTTCTTTATCCATTCACCTGCTGATGGGCACTTAGGTTGCTTCTGTGTCTTGGCTATTGTAGTTGGTGCTGCAATGTGTGTTTTCAATAGAGGAACATACCCAGATGCTGTATTCTCATCAGTATCACTTCCAGTTCCTCTAGCTGTTGCTGAATGCTAGGAGCTGGATGGTCATCCTGAACTGGGAAGAAGGTAGGAACTATTCAAAATGCTTTTGCTAAGTTTTTGTGGTTGCTATTGCTCAGTCACTAGGTTGTGTCGACTCTTTGCAGCCTCGTGAACTGCAGCATACCAGGCTTCCCTGTCCTTCACTATCTCCCTGAATTTGCTCAAACTCATGTCCATTGAGTCAGTGATGCCATCCAACCATCTCATCCTCTGACACACCTTCTTCTCTTGCCTTCACTCTTTCCCAGCATCAGGGTCTTTTCCAATGAGTCAGCTCTTTGGAAAGTTTTGGACCTTCAGCTTCAGAACCAGTCCTTCCAGTGAATATTCAGGGTTGATTTCCTTTAGGATTGACTGATTTGATCTCCTTGCTGTCTAAGGGACTCTCAAGAGTTTTCTCCAGCACCACAGTTCAAAAGCATCAATTCTTTGGTGCTCAGCCTTCTTTATGGTCCAGCTCTTACATCCATACATGACTACTAGAAAAACCACAGCTTTGACTAGATGGACAAAGAAATGAAACACTTTAATTCTCAATGTTTCAAATGCTGTGAATTGCATTATGGTAAGTAAATATAGTTTTCATTTGGCATAACTGTGTACACAGCCCATTTGACTATGTGACAGCTGGGCATGCAGAACCCCACTGGAATTTTCGTTTGAACTTTCTCAAGCCCAAGATTCACTGCACAGATGCGGCGGTTTAATCTGGAGACACACATGTCTGGTGCACATAGGAACCCTGAGGAGCACGTGCCCGGGCACATTTCACCGGCAGCCTTCCTTCACTATCTTTCTCTCGCTGCTGCATATTATTTTGCTTCAGATGAGAAATGGATGTGAGTATGTTCAGTGCAGTCGTGGGTGTCCTTTCAAATACATGAAGTGGTGAGATCGTTACAATAACCAAATACATGGACCACATTGCAAGAAATGCTATTACGACTCCCATACATATCTCTTTCTTAAATGATTATTTTGGGGCAGAGTCAGGTGCCCAAAAGCTGCGACTAACGTTGCAGTGCATAGGATCTTCACTGCCGTGTGCAGGCTCTTCATCACTGCATGTGGAATCTTGGCCCTCCCCACCACCAGGGATCGAATCTGCGTCCCCTGCATTGGAAGGCAGATTCTTAACCACCAAGAAGTCCCATGACTTCAATATTTAGATTGTGACTTGAGATAGCTTTCTTAAAGTAAACTTCTTCAGATGTAATATGCTTATGTTTGTTGCCACATATTCAACAATATGAAAGTACAGCTACTGAAAAGAAACACAATAAAAAGAAAAAAGAGAAAGCTCTCATCTCTCCATAAAAACACTTCTTACGCTAATACTGTTCACTAAATCTGTTGAATTAGAAGACAGCAAAATTTCCTGATGTAATATCTTTCTCTTTCAGACATACTTTGTGCTGGAAAAATATATGACTGGAATGGCTCCAGTCATATAATTTCAGAATACATTCCAAAGTATTTTAAAATGCATTGAAGTCTAATAGATTCAGTAAGTATTTATGGAATACCTTTATTAAGGAGTAAGGTCATATCCTGCATTTCTCATCAAATATCACCATAAAAAGATGTTTTGTATTTAATGTAGCTACCAGAGAAGAGAATAGAAGTATGAATAAAATGCTTACTATATTTTAAGAAGGGACTCCAGTAAGAGACAGAGATGTGTAGGGGCTTGAAACTTAGCCCTTATCTGATGCCACAATACAGAATTGGGATTGAGGACCATTGTTCACCTTGATCTGCATCACCTTGGGCAAGTCATGATTCCCTCTTTTATTCAGGGGTCTCACTCAGAATATGCATGGACTGCAAACCTCTGAACTCCGTTCCTCTCTGAGTTTGAAACGCTACCCGGTCCCTCCCTTACTCGGCTCTGCAAAGCTCCCGTGCTCTTCACGGGATCTCTTGACTTCTTAGATGTGGATCCTCCTTTGACATCAAAGCCTTAATGAAGTATATTAGTTAGTGAAAGTTTTAAGAAAAGATGATAACAAGTATTTTAGTCAGAAATTATTGGGTTTTATGTTCTCAAAGGATGATTTATAAAGTAATCCAGAAAATTGGGATCTTCTCTTCCCCTGCCATCCATTTGCAATTAGCTTTAATAGAAATAAGTGAATTTTCTGGTGGAAGAATGGGCCATTGTTTTATTCTTACTGTGTATTCAGTTTTGAAGACTTTGCATCTCCTCCAAGATAAGATGTGTAGGGTTGTGCTTGAATTCACAGAATGAATGGAAAGTATTATCAGTTCCCTAGAAATAATCAACGAGAAGATACACATTCAGACTATAGTGATTACACTTTTTTTAAATTTTAAATATGCTTTCCACACAAAATTAAATTGAAGTATATTACAATTCACCTTTGCTTAGATTTTTAAATTGAAGATTCTTTCAAAGAGACAATTTTCAAGGATACAATGTTAAAATATATAAGTACTTTATAATAATTAAACATTTGAAAACTGTTTAGTAGTAGATGCTCAGAGAAGGCGATGGCACCCCACTCCAGTACTCTTGCCTGGAAAATCCCATGGATGGAGGAGCCTGGTAGGCTGCAGTCCATGGGGTCACGAAGAGTTGGACATGACTGAGCGACTTCACCTTTCACTTTTCACTTTTATGCATTGGAGAAGGAAATGGCAACCCACTCCAGTGTTCTTGCCTGGAGAATCCCAGGGATGGGGTCGCACAGAGTCGGACACAACTGAAGTGACTTAGCAGTAGCAGTAGATGCTAATTCATTGTAAGCATTTAGGATCATTATAGTTGCATTCAAAGTCTTCCAAATGAATCACTGAATTAAATAGAAAAATGATGCAAAATCAATAATCTGTAGGGTTTGTTTAAAGACTCTTGAAAGCTATCACCCTGTTTTCTATTATCTGTCAGGGTGTACTTGTAGGCACTGTTTCTGTGTTCACAGCACCTGAGGTTTTGTGAAATTGATCCGAATCTCAAGTCCGCTCCAGACAAGTTTAAGCTGCTTGTCACCACCACTGCGCAGTGATTCAGTCGTGGATAGGTGTGTAGCCTAAATAGGTGTAATCTGAGTAATGACTGGAGTTTGCTTACTGTTTGAGCGAAACAATGCTCTTTTCTCCTTGTTTGGTCAGCGTGTGGCCGGGGGGCCTGCTGTGACCCTTCTCTGGCAGGAGAGGCATCTGGAGGAAGAACCAACAGCACACAGGTTAGAGCACAAGAGAGAGCGCGGGGGACAGAGCCGGGAAGAGGTCAGAGCGCAGGAGAGAGCGCGGGGGACGGAGCCGGGAGGAGGTCAGAGCGCAGGAGAGAGCGCGGGGGACGGAGCCGGGAGGAGGTCAGAGCGCAAGAGAGAGCGCGGGGGACGGAACCGGGAGGCAGTCCGAGCCCAAGAGAGAGCGCGGGGGACGGAGCCGGGAGGCGGTCCGAGCCCAAGAGAGAGCGCGGGGGACGGAGCCGGGAGGAGGTCAGAGCGCGAGAGAGAGCTCGGGGGACGGAGCCGGGAGGCGGTCCGAGCCCAAGAGAGAGCGCGGGGGACGGAGCCGGGAGGAGGTCAGAGCGCGCGAGAGAGCGCGGGGGACGGAGCCGGGAGGCGGTCAGAGCCCGAGAGAGCGCGGGGGACGGAGCCGGGAGGCGGTCAGAGCGCGAGAGAGAGCGCGGAGGACGGAGCCGGGAGGAGGTCAGAGCGCGAGAGAGAGCGCGGGGGACGGAGCCGGGAGGAGGTCAGAGCCCGAGAGAGAGCGCGGGGGACGGAGCCGGGAGGCGGTCAGAGCGCGAGAGAGAGCGCGGGGGACGGAGCCGGGAGGAGGTCAGAGCGCGCGAGAGAGCGCGGGGGACGGAGCCGGGAGGCGGTCAGAGCCGAAGAGAGAGCGCGGGGGACGGAGCCGGGAGGCGTTCAGAGTCGAAGAGAGAGCGCGGGGGACGGAGCCGGGAGGCGGTCAGAGCCGAAGAGAGAGCGCGGGGGACGGAGCCGGGAGGCGGTCAGAGCGCAGGAGAGAGCGCGGGGGACGGAGCCGGGAGGCGGTCAGAGCCGAAGAGAGAGCGCGGGGGACGGAGCCGGGAGGAGGTCAGAGCGCGAGAGAGAGCGCGGGGGACGGAGCCGGGAGGCGGTCAGAGCCGAAGAGAGAGCGCGGGGGACAGAGCCGGGAGGAGGTCAGAGCGCGAGAGAGAGCGCGGGGGACGGAGCCGGGAGGCGGTCAGAGCCGAAGAGAGAGCGCGGGGGACAGAGCCGGGAGGCGGTCAAAGCGCGAGAGAGAGCGCGGGGGACGGAGCCGGGAGGCGGTCAGAGCGCGAGAGAGAGCGCGGGGGACGGAGCCGGGAGGCGGTCAGAGCGCGAGAGAGAGCGCGGGGGACGGAGCCGGGAGGCGGTCAGAGCCGAAGAGAGAGCGCGGGGGACAGAGCCGGGAGGCGGTCAGAGCGCGAGAGAGAGCGCGGGGGACGGAGCCGGGAGGAGGTCAGAGCGCGAGAGAGAGCGCGGGGGACGGAGCCGGGAGGAGGTCAGAGCGCGAGAGAGAGCTCGGGGGACGGAGCCGGGAGGAGGTCAGAGCGCGAGAGAGAGCGCGGGGGACGGAGCCGGGAGGCGGTCAGAGCGCAGGAGAGAGCGCGGGGGACGGAGCCGGGAGGCGGTCAGAGCGCGAGGGAGAGCTCGGGGGACGGAGCCGGGAGGCGGTCAGAGCGCGAGAGAGAGCGCGGGGGACGGAGCCGGGAGGCGGTCAGAGCGCGAGAGAGAGCGCGGGGGACGGAGCCGGGAGGAGGTCAGAGCGCGAGAGAGAGCGCGGGGGACGGAGCCGGGAGGCGGTCAGAGCGCGAGAGAGAGCGCGGGGGACGGAGCCGGGAGGAGGTCAGAGCGCAGGAGAGAGCGCGGGGGACGGAGCCGGGAGGAGGTCAGAGCGCGAGAGAGAGCTCGGGGGACGGAGCCGGGAGGCGGTCCGAGCCCGAGAGAGAGCGCGGGGGACGGAGCCGGGAGGAGGTCAGAGCGCGCGAGAGAGCGCGGGGGACGGAGCCGGGAGGCGGTCAGAGCGCGAGAGAGAGCGCGGGGGACGGAGCCGGGAGGCGGTCAGAGCGCGAGAGAGAGCGCGGGGGACGGAGCCGGGAGGCGGTCAGAGCCCGAGAGAGAGAGCGCGGGGGACGGAGCCGGGAGGAGGTCAGAGCGCAAGAGAGAGCGCGGGGGACGGAGCCGGGAGGAGGTCAGAGCGCGAGAGAGAGCTCGGGGGACGGAGCCGGGAGGAGGTCAGAGCGCGAGAGAGAGCGCGGGGGACGGAGCCGGGAGGAGGTCAGAGCGCGAGAGAGAGCGCGGGGGACGGAGCCGGGAGGCGGTCAGAGCCCAAGAGAGAGCGCGGGGGACGGAGCCGGGAGGAGGTCAGAGCCCAAGAGAGAGCGCGGGGGACGGAGCCGGGAGGAGGTCAGAGCGCGAGAGAGAGCTCGGGGGACGGAGCCGGGAGGCGGTCCGAGCCCAAGAGAGAGCGCGGGGGACGGAGCCGGGAGGAGGTCAGAGCGCGCGAGAGAGCGCGGGGGACGGAGCCGGGAGGCGGTCAGAGCCCGAGAGAGCGCGGGGGACGGAGCCGGGAGGCGGTCAGAGCGCGAGAGAGAGCGCGGAGGACGGAGCCGGGAGGAGGTCAGAGCGCGAGAGAGAGCGCGGGGGACGGAGCCGGGAGGCGGTCAGAGCGCGAGAGAGAGCGCGGGGGACGGAGCCGGGAGGCGGTCAGAGCGCGAGAGAGAGCTCGGGGGACGGAGCCGGGAGGCGGTCAGAGCGCGAGAGAGAGCGCGGGGGACGTAGCCGGGAGGCGGTCAGAGCCGAAGAGAGAGCGCGGGGGACGGAGCCGGGAGGCGGTCAGAGCCCGAGAGAGAGCGCGGGGGACGGAGCCGGGAGGCGGTCAGAGCGCGAGAGAGAGCTCGGGGGACGGAGCCGGGAGGCGTTCAGAGCGCGAGAGAGAGCGCGGGGGACGGAGCCGGGAGGCGGTCAGAGCGCGAGAGAGAGCTCGGGGGACGGAGCCGGGAGGCGTTCAGAGCGCGAGAGAGAGCTCGGGGGACGGAGCCGGGAGGCGGTCAGAGCGCGAGAGAGAGCGCGGGGGACGGAGCCGGGAGGCGGTCAGAGCCGAAGAGAGAGCGCGGGGGACGGAGCCGGGAGGCGGTCAGAGCCGAAGAGAGAGCGCGGGGGACGGAGCCGGGAGGAGGTCAGAGCGCGAGAGAGAGCACGGGGGACGGAGCCGGGAGGCGGTCAGAGCGCGAGAGAGAGCGCGGGGGACGGAGCCGGGAGGCGGTCCGAGCCCAAGAGAGAGCGCGGGGGACGGAGCCGGGAGGAGGTCAGAGCGCGCGAGAGAGCGCGGGGGACGGAGCCGGGAGGCGGTCAGAGCGCGAGAGAGAGCGCGGGGGACGGAGCCGGGAGGCGGTCAGAGCGCGAGAGAGAGCGCGGGGGACGGAGCCGGGAGGCGGTCAGAGCCCAAGAGAGAGCGCGGGGGACGGAGCCGGGAGGAGGTCAGAGCCCAAGAGAGAGCGCGGGGGACGGAGCCGGGAGGAGGTCAGAGCGCGAGAGAGAGCGCGGGGGACGGAGCCGGGAGGAGGTCAGAGCCCGAGAGAGAGCGCGGGGGACGGAGCCGGGAGGAGGTCAGAGCGCGAGAGAGAGCGCGGGGGACGGAGCCGGGAGGCGTTCCGAGCCCAAGAGAGAGCGCGGGGGACGGAGCCGGGAGGAGGTCAGAGCCCAAGAGAGAGCGCGGGGGACGGAGCCGGGAGGAGGTCAGAGCGCGAGAGAGAGCTCGGGGGACGGAGCCGGGAGGCGGTCCGAGCCCAAGAGAGAGCGCGGGGGACGGAGCCGGGAGGAGGTCAGAGCGCGCGAGAGAGCGCGGGGGACGGAGCCGGGAGGCGGTCAGAGCGCGAGAGAGAGCGCGGAGGACGGAGCCGGGAGGAGGTCAGAGTGCGAGAGAGAGCGCGGGGGACGGAGCCGGGAGGCGGTCAGAGCGCGAGAGAGAGCGCGGGGGACGGAGCCGGGAGGCGGTCAGAGCCGAAGAGAGAGCGCGGGGGACGGAGCCGGGAGGCGGTCAGAGCCCGAGAGAGAGCGCGGGGGACGGAGCCGGGAGGCGGTCAGAGCGCGAGAGAGAGCTCGGGGGACGGAGCCGGGAGGCGGTCAGAGCCGAAGAGAGAGCGCGGGGGACGGAGCCGGGAGGCGGTCAGAGCGCGAGAGAGAGCGCGGGGGACGGAGCCGGGAGGCGGTCAGAGCGCGAGAGAGAGCTCGGGGGACGGAGCCGGGAGGAGGTCAGAGCGCGAGAGAGAGCGCGGGGGACGGAGCCGGGAGGCGGTCAGAGCCCAAGAGAGAGCGCGGGGAACGGAGCCGGGAGGCGGTCAGAGCGCGAGAGAGAGCTCGGGGGACGGAGCCGGGAGGCGGTCAGAGCGCGAGAGAGAGCGCGGGGGACGGAGCCGGGAGGCGGTCAGAGCCGAAGAGAGAGCGCGGGGGACGGAGCCGGGAGGCGGTCAGAGCCCGAGAGAGAGCGCGGGGGACGGAGCCGGGAGGCGGTCAGAGCGCGAGAGAGAGCTCGGGGGACGGAGCCGGGAGGCGGTCCGAGCCCAAGAGAGAGCGCGGGGGACGGAGCCGGGAGGCGGTCAGAGCGCGAGAGAGAGCGCGGGGGACGGAGCCGGGAGGCGGTCAGAGCGCGAGAGAGAGCGCGGGGGACGGAGCCGGGAGGAGGTCAGAGCGCGAGAGAGAGCGCGGGGGACGGAGCCGGGAGGAGGTCAGAGCGCGAGAGAGAGCGCGGGGGACGGAGCCGGGAGGCGTTCAGAGCGCGAGAGAGCTCGGGGGACGGAGCCGGGAGGCGTTCAGAGCGCGAGAGAGAGCGCGGGGGACGGAGCCGGGAGGCGGTCAGAGCCCGAGAGAGAGCGCGGGGGACGGAGCCGGGAGGCGGTCAGAGCGCAGGAGAGAGCGCGGGGAACGGAGCCGGGAGGCGTTCAGAGCGCGAGAGAGAGCTCGGGGGACGGAGCCGGGAGGCGGTCAGAGCGCGAGAGAGAGCGCGGGGGACGGAGCCGGGAGGCGGTCAGAGCCCGAGAGAGAGCGCGGGGGACGGAGCCGGGAGGCGGTCAGAGCGCGAGAGAGAGCGCGGGGGACGGAGCCGGGAGGCGTTCAGAGCCGAAGAGAGAGCGCGGGGGACGGAGCTGGGAGGAGGTCAGAGCCCAAGAGAGAGCGCGGGGGACGGAGCCGGGAGGAGGTCAGAGCCCGAGAGAGAGCGCGGGGGACGGAGCCGGGAGGCGGTCAGAGCCCAAGAGAGAGCGCGGGGGACGGAGCCGGGAGGCGATCAGAGCCGAAGAGAGAGCGCGGGGGACGGAGCCGGGAGGCGGTCAGAGCCGAAGAGAGAGCGCGGGGGACGGAGCCGGGAGGCGGTCAGAGCGCAAGAGAGAGCGCGGGGGACGGAGCCGGGAGGCGGTCAGAGCGCGAGAGAGAGCGCGGGGGACGGAGCCGGGAGGCGGTCAGAGCGCAAGAGAGAGCGCGGGGGACGGAGCCGGGAGGCGGTCAGAGCCCGAGAGAGAGCGCGGGGGACGGAGCCGGGAGGCGGTCAGAGCGCGAGAGAGAGCGCGGGGGACGGAGCCGGGAGGCCCAGGCCTGAAACCTGAGGAGCCCTTGACTGCGGATCTGCCCTAGCTTGTGATTTCTCTCTATTTTTTAACCACTTTTGTACATCATGAATTTGATAAGTTGTTGACAGCTAAACTGAAATATCAACCGATTTTTAGAATATTGTTCTTAATGGCAAAAAATGATTATTAGTTTAGAAACCATTAATTTAAGAATTTTGAGTAACCTGCCATTTCAAAATTTTATATGTAGACTTCGAAACAGTAACTAATGTGTGTGAAGAAGTATCTGCTTTCTTTTTTCATTTCAAAATTGATTCCCCACTCCCCTTTAAAAAAAATATTTTATGTTGTACCATTAGCTGTCAACTAAATGCTCAAAAAAAGACACTTCAAAGAAATATTCAACTGTAGTTTCATCTTTATTTTAATATCATAATATATATACATGAAATCCGTTAGAACAAAGACTTTGGCTTTTTTATCTTTGCATTTCTGGTGTCCAATAAAATTCATATTGTAGGTGCTAAATGAATAAATAAAGGAAGGACAAAATGCCTGGATATTCATTGCTTTGTTTTTGTAAAAAGACAATACAGCACAGTGGTTAAAAACATGGGCTTTATGGTTAGGTGGACTTGAATTCAAGTCTGGTTGTGCCAATTTCTATGTGAATCATTTAAAGATGTTACATGTACTTAATCTCCATAAGGAGAATAGTTACAGGTCCTTCCTTAGAAAGCCCTTCTGACACTTCATACTGATTCTCTGTATTTCCTCTGGACAAATGGTTTTGGGGCTTAAGAGCAACATGGCATAGTATTTTCCTTAAGTTTGCCAATTAGAGATCACATTTTCAGGTTAGAATATATCTAGAAAATAAAGACCAAACAAAAATAATAAAAATCTGTAAGTATCAAGAGATTTGCCACCATAAATTTAAAAATCTACCGGAGGAATTGACATTTTGTGATTACTTGGTCTTCTTCATATTTAAATCAGTAAAAAGATGAGATGAAATCAATGATGTTATATACCCAAGAATGTAGTGAAGCTTGGAAATATTAAAGCAATTAATCTACAGGACAAAATTAACCTGTTTCTTAAATATATGGATCTTATGTAATACAAATTTTATATAACTGTCATACAACTGAATCCAATAAATGACCTTGAAGGTTGCTGATCTAATATTTAATTCTGGCAGAGCTATTATCAGGAAGATCTCTCAGATCATAAAACTGGTTTTACAAGTTTATAAACTCTATGCCTACCAAGTATGAGGATAAGGATGGTAGAAAAAATAGATTCTGAACAATGCGTAATATTTTCTTTATTTTTCCTTTTCTAATACTCTAAAGACATTCATTGAGCACACAACAAAAATCATTTTCACATTTCCTGGTGATTGAGTTCTGTTCAGTGCAGCCAGTGTGGGATATCCATCTACCCCAGTCACATAATTTCTTAATATGAATCACCCTTCCTGGTATATCTATAAAGTTAACATTTCCCACTATTTCCCCTCAAAAAGATATATGGTTAAATTTTAAAACAGGTATAGAAAAGTAGATTTTCTTTCGAAAAATCAGCATTTATTTTTGAACACTGATGTTCTGATGTTTCAGCTGGTCTCATCCTCACGTCATATTCTACTCCCTTTCATGTTTCACATGGATCCCAGAACTTTCATCCTGAACCACAGGTCTGATGCCCCTGTTCTGATGCTCAGACACCTCCCTAGTTCATTCCCTTCCCGGCCAAGGGCTGGCCTTACTTATCAATGATGTCTCATATTGTCTAGTCTTAACTCCTCGCGTCTTCCTCATCCCTCGATTCCCTGATATTCTGCCTATTATCAAGAGTCTACTTTCTACCTTCGTCTTCCAAGATCAAATTTCTCCTGTGGTCTTGGGTAAATGGAAGCTTCTTTCCCATCAGAGTCTTTATTCACTTGTATTTTGGGTGTTTTTATTGCTCACTCTCAGCACTCCCTTGGGTATCTTTTCATTTTATTTTGCAACCAGGAAATCCAGGATTGTTGCTTCCTCAGACCAGGGTGGCTATAGCACTTTACAACCCCATTCTTCAATTCCTCTCCAAGAGCACCACCAACATAAAGATGAATGATGGTAACGTATGTCATTGATGGCATGGGGTTGGGTATATAGGAGAAATTATGATGCAACAAACAAAGCTTGAAACTAGATATAAACATGAAAAATTCAATATTTCACACAGGGAAAAATGATCAAGAGCTTTCCATGGTGTACCCTATTGCCAGCTTTGCTCTTCAGCTGAAAGTTGCTGACTTCCTGCCTCTAAAAGTCAAACTGTCACAGTCCACCTCTTCATTCATCTTCAGGAAATCTCAAACGCCTTATACAGATGTTGGTCTTGACCTGGAATATGCCTCTTTCCTCCTACCATGATAGTTTACTGAACACATTAATTCTCTAGCTGTGTCCTTCTGCAGTCTGAACTTTGTGCTCTAAAACTACCACAGAGCTGTCCTTGCCCAGAACATCCTAAGTGTAACAGGGAAGTCCAGGAGGGCTCTGACACTCTGTGCCAGGTCCCCCTTGAGTTCTTTATTACAATGGATGTGCCCTTTCACTCTTCCCATAGCATTCTAGTCTCCTGGGGATCACTCACACACACACACACACATACACACACAGCCATGCACACTGCACATGTACAAACATATACCTTATAACCTTATATACACCTAGACATGCACATATATACTTAGACACACAGATCACACACATCCTGACACACATGTCACACACATTCTTCTTTTAGCAAATTGTTACTGAACCAGGTATGATGGAGTCTTCCCAGGTGTGTTAGTGGTAAAGAACTCATCTGCCAATGCAGGAGACATAAGAGATGCAGGTTTGATCCCTGGGTCGGGAAGATCCCCTGGAGAAGGGAATGGCAACCCATTCCAGTATTCTTGCCTGGAGAATCCCATGGATAGAGGATCCTGGTGGGCTACAGTCCATGTGGTCACAAAGAATCAGACATGAATGAGGCAACGGAGCACGTGTGCAGATATGACGAATACACTAACAAGCAAAAAGTGCTCATTTTCCTAATGGAGCTTAGGATCCAGTGAGGTAGACAGCAGATTATCAAGAAATAAAATCTCTGATGACACTTTGTGAACATTACAATGAAGGCCTACAGCTTAGAAAATGTCCAATAGGGGCACTTGCCAAGGCGAGGATGAAAAAACTGTAGAACTGCTTCTGCAAGGGTGAGAAGAGCTGAACAATGAAAAGGGGGAGGGAAGGGGCGTTTCAGGAAGAAGGAACAGCCCACACAAAGACCCAGTGACATGAGGAGGCATTTCTTAAGCTCTGAGAATTGTTTCTGAAGGAAAGGCCACAAGACAAACCAAGACTCCATCCTCTAAAAAAAAAAAAAATAATAATAATATAAAATGCATATACCAGTGATGATAAGACAAGAATATCACATTCACATATAAAATCCTATTTTTTATCTTTAATTTACTAGACTTGAAAAATTGCACATATTTGTTCCATTTGAAAAACTTTCATACAATGTTTAAGCAACTCTGGCCTGAAGGGCCAGAGTTATCACTCTGCTGTTTTTCTTTGATCACATGAACTTCATTACATTTGGCTTTCTGGCAGACACGTAACAGCTTGATGGCATGCTGTAGCTTTAACCTTCTCAAATTCTGAAAAAGAGCACTTCTTAAAATATGTGTTGATAGCTGATGAACTGAAATGTCACTTCCAGACTTACTTCAATGAACAACCTTTAGAAACAAGTAAGTGAAGAAGTGAAATTGCTCTGTGTTTTATGGCTTCCAAAGGTTCTCTCTTTTATCCAATATGATTTCTGGATGGGTCCATCAGAAAAAGTGTTAGACGTTTGCAATATTTTCTCCTCTGAATAAACAAGTTGCTGGTGTTATATTATTTTTAGACTATAAATTTAGTAACTATTTTAAAAAAAGATTGTAAAAATGATGAATGCCCAAGATAAATAATTTTAATAAAAGAGATTATGTGGGTTTGAAAGGAAGAAAACTCTTTACGAAAGTTACTATGAAATTAGTAACCAAAGGAGGATTTAGCAGTAAACTAAGAATAGAGTGCTTAGTTGAATTAGGCCATGAAGCACGCACACACCGCCCGTCACCCTCTTCAAATAGGCACAATACACTTAAATTTAATTATACGTATTAATCATATGAGAAGAGATAAGTCGTAACAAGGTAAGCATACTGGAAAGTGTGCTTGGATAATCAAGATATAGCTTAAATTAAAGCACCTAGTTTACACCTAGAAGATTTCACATATTATGAATATCTTGAACTAACCCTAGCCCACAAACCCATTTATACTAAATTATCAAGATACTACAAATAAAACATTTGCCCACTGTTAAAAGTATAGGAGATAGAAATTTTAGATATGGCGCTATAGAGAAAGTACCGTAAGGGAACGATGAAAGAAAAAAATTAAAGTACAAAAAAGCAAAGATTATCCCTTGTACCTTTTGCATAATGAGTTAACTAGTAAAAACTTAACAAAATGAATTTCAGCTAAGTACCCCGAAACCAGACGAGCTACTTATGAACAATTTCATCGAGAATCAACTCATCTATGTGGCAAAATAGTGAGAAGATTCATAAGTAGAGGTGAAACGCCTAACGAGCCTGGTGATAGCTGGTTGTCCAGGAAATGAATATTAGTTCAGCTTTAAAAATACCAATAATATAAACAAATATACTGTATTTTTAAAAGTTAGTCTAAAAGGGTACAGCCTTTTAGAAACGGATACAACCTTGACTAGAGAGTAAAACTTGACAATACCATAGTAGGCCCAAAAGCAGCCACCAATTAAGAAAGCGTTAAAGCTCAACAATAAAACTATCTTAATCCCAATAACAAATAATCAACTCCTAGCCTAATACTGGACTAATCTATGAAAACATGTCAACATAAGCAGCAAGAAGCGCCTTCTCCCTGCATGAGTCTAAGTCAGTGCCTGGTAGCACTCTGACTACATCTTGGCAGTTGTCCAGAGTCCGTTCCTCTGACCTTGACCTCCAGCTTCACATTACTTAGATAGACCCTTGATGCTTATACATACTTCATCTTCTAAATACACAGTCTTCCTGCCTGGACCAAATCCCTTTCTGCTCTTCTTCAGAGTCTATAAGTCACTAAGTCTACTTTCTTTCCTACTTTATCAGGCCTTTTGTCTCAAAAATTGTTCATTCCAGCGAGATGACTTCAGTTCACCTACTCTGACCTGGCATCTTGTCCACGTCCTTGGTTTCTGAGGACATCCCGGAACTTGATGGTAGCCTCATCCTCTAAATGGTGTTGTTTTCCTCTCTCTAAAGTACATTCTCTCTGGCCGTACCCTTTTTTGTTTACTGGGCTCTCTCAGAACTCACAAGCTCAACCCACTTTCCCATCTGGCATATTTGCCTGGCCCATTGATCAGCAGTCTGGCACCTGCTCCACTCTCAGAAGGCTGCACTAAATGAAACCAGAACACACACCTGTTAACTGTCCTCTGCCCTTAAGCCCGGCACAAGTGCACAGGCATCTGGTAACGCACCACACTGGCAAGTACTGCGTGATGCCTTGCACACATTTAACAGACTACCCTTACCAAGTGCCTCCTCATCAGATTTGAAGAGCAGGTTCCGGCAGGTGCCCGGGTCCCCTTGTTGTCAGGATGGACAGGTCGGGCTGAGATGTCCTAGGGATTTCCAGGAGCCCAGCCCAAGGGGAGTAGCTACACCAGCTGCTGTCTGAGTCACAGAGATGGGAGACGACAGAGGCAGTGTCAGAGGCAGGTGCTGCAGGTAAAAATTCAGTCAGACTGTCTTCCTGAGGCATCCCGTAAAAGAGGTTAGGGTGAAATAAGGGGCAATGGAAGGGCTTCCCAGGTGGCTTAGCAGTAAATCTGCCTGCAGTAATGGAAACACGGGAGACATGGGTTCAATCTCTGGGTTGGAAAGATCTCCTGGAGGAGGGCATGGCAACTCACTCCAGTATTCTTGCCTGGAGAATCCCATGGACAGAGGAGCTTGGTGGGCTACAGTCATGGGGTTGCAAAGAGTTGGACATGACTGAAGTGACTGAGCATGCACTCATGCCCACAATGCAAGGAGCAAGCGGAAAGAAATAAAGCAAATCACAAGTAAGCAAGAAGGCTCATAGCTGAGGCTGGGAAACCAAATCCTGAGACAAATTCTCCGAGTTACAGAAATAAATGTTTAGAATTTCTGAGACTGAGGCATTTCTGGGGAATTTACGATAGGAAGGGAACAGTACAAGAATCCAACAGACCCTCCCCAAATCCCATTTACATAATATGAAACTGTGAGGTTTTCAAAGTGACTTAAGTGATAGAGTGGAGATGACCACACTGCCTTATGGATACATAAGGTCTATCCCCTATGGACTGCCATAGGACTGTGCAGGAATCCCCTTTTGTTTTAGTTAGTTCATTTGTTTTTAAGATTGCTTTTGATGTGCATAATTTTTAAAGTCTTTTGTTTAATTTGTTACAGTATTGCATCTATTATGTGTTTTGGTTTTTAGGCTGCAAGGCATGTAAGATCTTAGCTTCCCGAATAGGAATCGAAACCTCACCCCTGTACTGGAAGGCAAAGTCTTAACCACTGGACCTCCAGGGAAATCCCTCTCCTTCTGTTTTATTGTTTTTCCTTAATATCCCCAACTTCCAGGCTAGTCACTTCAATTTTAACTATCTTTTAAAATGTAGATTCTTCCAACTCACCTCCCACACACAGACATACTTCTTTAGTACTTAAAGCTTTAGTGTGCAAGATATTGCATTTTGCTACTAATTTTATTTCATACTTTTTCATTGACATTATGGTCTTTCATCTTATTCATGCTACTGTGTTATTTCTGGTTGCTTTATGGTATTACAGAACATTCATGAATCACATTTAAAAGTTCAAGTCCCTTCTTGATGCTGATGCTCTAATTCTTTTCCGTCACTGATGACACAGTCAATGTCATGGAGTTTTTTTTTTTTTTTCCAGAGGGGGAATAATACTTCTTTTATTATTAATATTCTTATAAATTTTTGGCCATGCCACATGACATGTGGGGTCTTAGTTCCCTGACCAGGGATCAAACTTGTGCCCCCTGCATTAAAAGGCACAGTCTTAACCACTGGGCCACCAGCGAAGCCCTAAATTATGGAATTGCTAAAGAACATTTTAATATGAAGAAGACATATTTTTAACCAAGTTAAGAAAAAAGAATAATGTAAATAATCAATATAGTCATTTTGAATCTATTGCATTGGATTTTACAAGTAGAATTGAGCTATTCTGACAATGTATTGCCTCTTTCATAGTAAACACTCACTTTTTTGTCACTCAGTTTTTTGTAATCATATTCACGTACATTTCGCTGTGCTAGGTCTTCGCTGCTATGCGGGCTTTTCTCTAGCCGTGGCGAGCAGGTGCTCTGGCTTCTCATCTCAGCGGCTTGTCTTGCTGTGGAACGTGGGCTCCAGGGCACGTGGGCTCAGCGCTGCAGCTCCTGGGCTCCAGGGCGCAGGCTCAGTTGTGGCGCGCAGGCTTCGTGGCTTTGCAGCGCGTGGGATCTCCTGGGCCAGGGATTGAATACATGTCTCCTGCACTGGCGGGCAGATTCTTCACCAACTAGCCACCAGGGAGCCCTCACTGAGTGTCAAAGTGACGTGATTTACATACACAAGGGCCTAAATCAAGATCCAAAATTCATCTCACTTTTATCCATGAGACATGACAATGTGATCAGCAATGCTCTAGTGACCCACGAATATGAATGTTTTTTCTTGTAAACTTGTTAAAATATATGTTAACTAGATTTTAGGAATTGGGAACATAAGTGGTCTTGTTTTGAGCCCTAGAGGATATCTAATTCATATACTTTGGTTAATAATAAATCATTTTTGGATAAAAGAAGCTATTTACTTCTAGAGGAGTCATTAAAGTCTAAGAACCTCAAGTCTTCAATACAGGAGTTCTAAGGAACTCGTTTCAGTTTAGGAGTTCCAAAAACCATAGACTTCAGTGTAATTGGTGATCTCTCAGTACATCTCAGTTTTAGAAAATGGAATAACCTCATCAGTGATAGAACATAAGTGATAGATACAACAAACAAAAGATGCTCAAACTCACACATTGTGTATGCTGGGAGCACGATGGGAAGGGGGTTCTGATGTTGCATGGTAGAAAATCTCATGCTCCATCTGACGGAACTGGCTACTCCTCACTCTTAACCCACTTCACCAAGCTTGGCAAATCTTTTTTGATAAGTTAACAATCTAAATTTTTATGAAGACTTTCTTTATTTTTAAGTGCAGGCAGGAAATTTATTGTAAACAACAACAACAAAACAAAACATGAAATGGAGTCAGTCCCTGGGATACCATTTGTCAGGCTCTGGAGTGATCTACATCTAAGAGTGCTTGCTTCCTCAGTGATTGGAGATGCTGGGCCATGGTGAAGATGGGTCTGTTCCTGTGAGGACCCCACCACTGGCCAGCATCTGCAGTCCCTGTAGATGACACTGGGTGATCTCAGCTACTTCTGCATCCTGAAAGTTTTCTTCTAAAACATATTTTATAATATATTGGCTTACAAAAACATAAAGTCTGCTTATTTTGCTGACTTTATTCTGCCAACTTTATCTTGCCAATTTCCCAATTTATGTCTGGAAAATGCAGCTTTATGAAAATTAACATATCTAAATTCAGACCCTTGATTCCTCTGAATCCTTCCTATTTCAACCCCTTCTCCCAGATGTTAAAATCATCAACACTATTGCTCAAGCAGAAATTTTTGTGATATATTTGGCTTATTCTTTTCCCAAAATTATCCAGTCCATCGGTTAATTCTGTCCCAGCATCAGTTTCTATTACTGTGTAACAAAAAACCCTCAAATTTTAGTAGCCTTTAATAATGAACATTTATTAGCTCACTGTTTTGTGCGTCAGAATTTGGGCTAGATACAACTATGTGGTTCTTCTCTTGGTCTCACTTAATTCACTCAAGTAGCATCATTAACTGGTGGGTTGGCTGCTGGCTGGTGGGTCTGGAGGCCTTAGTTGTTACTACTTATAACTGCTACATATGGTCTAATCCTCTTTAAGCCAGCCTAGGTTTTTTCACATTGTGTTCTAAGGGCAGCAAGAGAAGACAAACCCCATTTTGCAGACAGTTTTCAAGTCTTTGCTTGCATCACATTTGCTAACATCCTACTGGTCAAAACATATCAGTTAATCAAGTCTAGAGTCAGTGTGAGAAGGAGTGTAGACATACAAGAGTGTAGATAGAGGCAAGACTATTGCTGTGACAATTTTTCCCAAATTCTAAAACAAATCCCAAATCCTTCTGCATCTTCCCACATCCCCCAACTCACTTAGGATCCAAGACACTCTCATGCCTTGCGTTGCAGTTAAAATAGAGGGGCTTCCCTGGTGGTCCAGTGACTAAGACTCTGAACTCCCAATGCAGGGGCCTGGGTTTGATCCCTGGTCAGGGAACCAGATCCTGCATGCCACAACTAAGAAAAAGGTTATGATAGACTCTTGTCTCTCTAGTTTTCCTTTTGTATCCCCATAAATTATTCTCAGAGCAATAAGAAGATTATTTAAAATGTAATCCTTTTCTACTTACTCATTAGCTCTGTTATCCACTAGTCTACATATTCAAGAAGACAGGGGTGTGACTTTTTTCTTTTTCTCATTATTCTTCCTCTCATGTTTAATATTAATACACAGGAGAAAGTCAAGAAATCTCTCTACAATGATCAGTCAGAATCATTCTTCAGGATCTGTGTTCAAGAACGTCACTCCACACCTAAGCTCCAGTGTATATTCTAGTCATTTATTTCAGACGTTATATGTTTGGTAAATGTAGAACCAGATTTTTCTAAAATGCGGTATAATCCTTAATTCTAATTTCCACTTTCCTAATTTTCAGAAGCAGGGATTCTGATATATGTAGCAACCTGAATTAATCTCAAAAACAATATACCAAGAAAAAAATGACAATATCTGTACACAGAATGATTCTGTTTCCATGGGAGGAGTGAGTTGGGGAATGCGGACTATTGTGTGGTGATGGACATGTTCTATATCTTGGTTGCAAAACTGGTTAACAGGTGCATGCATTTGCCAAAATTCATCAATAAACACACTTAAAATTCATGATTCTTATTGTTATGTAAATTATAATTCAATAAAGTTGATTTTACTACTCCTCAACAAAAAATTATCAGTTAATGTTAAAACTCAAACATATATTTAGAAATTGGATACACAATATTGGGTGTAAAACTTCAAAAGCATTTGGTATTGAACTTTGGCTGTTTTTCTTCAGGCAAATTTAATTGTATTCCCAGCCAACTAATACATTTTGCTTTTATGCTGAAAAATTGATGCTTTTGAACTGTGGTGTTGGAGAAGACTCTTGAGAGTCCCTTGGACTGAAAGGAGATCCAACCAGTCCATCCTAAAGGAGATTAGTCCTGGGTGTTTATTGGAAGGACTGATGCTGAAGCTGAAACTCCAATACTTTGGCCACCTCATGCGAAGAGTTGACTCATTGGAAAAAACCCTGATGCTGGGAGGGTTTGGGGGCAGGAAGAGAATGGGTTGACAGAGGATGAGATGGTTGGATGGCATCACCGACCAACTTGAGTTTGAGTAAACTCTGGGAGTTGGTGATGGACAGGGAGGCCTGGCATGCTGTGATTCATGGGGTCTCAAAGAGTCGGACACGACTGAGTGACTGAATTGAACTGAAGAAGCACAAAGTAAAAGAAGAAAAAAGTAATTACACAATTATTGGTACTGTTATCATGAAGTGATAATATGATTGACTAGAATTCACTTAGACTGCTTGTTTTTTAGGAAGCATGTTGTTTGCCAAGGAGACTGGCTTATGTTTTGACTGCAGCATAGACATAAACTTGGGTGAGATCCTGAGTCAGGAAGAAAATGAGATTACAGGGAAATGTGACCCAAGGGAATCCATTTTATTCTAAAATGAATCCACTTCAAATATTCTTAAAAATAATAAGCAAATAATTCTCATTTCATTAATGAAATCAAATGGGCTCATATGCACATGTGCTAAATACTAAAGGTTTTGATTTTGTAATAATTCAGTACTTTCAAAAAGATAAATGCACATAAAGAAGAGTATCTATACAAATTATTATGTGTACTGATTCTAACTGACACCTAAAAGTTTAATTCAAACAACTACAATTTTAAAATCCTAATTTTTAAAAATAGGCAAAGAATTTGAATGGCATTTCTCCAAAAATATACAAATGAGCAAAAACTCAAAAAATGAAAAAATGTTCAACATCATTAGTTATCTGGGAAATGCAAAAAGAACCACAATAAGAAGCACACTAGAAGGCTGACATGAAAAAAACAGACAATAACAAGTGCTGATGAAGATGTGGAGAGATTGGAAGCTGCTTGGATCATAAAATAGTATAGCTACTTTGGAAAAGAGTCTGAGAGTTTCTCCAAATGCTACACACAGAATTACTATATGACTTAGTGATTTTATACCTAGGCATATGCCCAAGAGGAATGAAAACATACATCCATACAAAAGCTTGTATATCAATGTTTAGAGCAGTATTACCCATATAGCTAAAAAGTGAAAGCATAAATTGATTAGTGAATAAACAAAACCTTATATATTCATACTGGAGAAGGTAATGGCAACCCACTCCAGTATTCTTGCCTGGGAAATCTCGTGAGCAGAGGACCCTGGAGGGCACAGTCCATGGCGTCCCAAGAGTCAGACACAACTTAGCGGCTAAATCACCACCACCACGCATATCCATACAGAGGAATATTATTCAACAATTAAAAGGAATGAAACACTGACACATGCAATGATCTAGATGGACCTTGAACACATTAAGCTGAGAGAAAGAAAACTAGACACAGAAGGCCATCTAGCATATGATTCCATTTATATGAAGTTCCCAGAAAAGATAAACCTTTAGAGACAGAAAGTAGATTAGAGTCTGCCAGAGGCTAGGTGGTGGTAGAGGTGGGGCATGGAGAACGACTGCTTGTGAGTACAGGGATTTTGAGGAGGAGCAGTGATGAAAAACTCTAACACGAGACTGGGTATGATTGCACTGCCCTGTTACACTAAGAAAAACTAAATTTGTGCATTTTCACTGGAGTATGATTGCTTTACAATGTTGTGACCTTGTTGCAACAATGTGAGTCAGCTATACGCACACACATGGCCCCCTCCCTCCGAAACCCCCTCCCACCCCGCCATCCCACCCCCCAGGTCATCACAGCACTGAGCTGAGCTCCCTGAGCTAGCACTGGCTTCCCACGAGATGAATTTGCACTTTAACTGGGAGAATTTTATGGTATGTAAATTACATCTAAATAAAGCTGTTAAAAATTAATTCCTAGAGAATGAAATAAAACCAAGTGTATTAGTATTCACATACTGATTTTTTGATCCTGATTTTCTTTAGTAAAGAGGCAGAATGATTTTGGACACAGCTATTTCAAAACTCCTCTAATATTTGTTTGTTGTTTATCATTTACATTAAAGGAGGAAAATCTTAAAAGAGTGTGTGTTGTGAAAACTAAAACAAGAGGAGTCATCTTAAAAATCTCCTCTGATTATGATGCTTACAAAATCATAGAATTTTAAACCTAAATTTATTCTAAAGAGGATTTTGTCAGAATGATATGCACCTAAAGATATTTTAACTAGTTACACACAGAAAAAAGCACATACTTCTAAATGCATTTTGACAATGCAAGCACTAGGCTAACTCCAATCAACCATTCTGACTCCTGACAGGCATAGAAACAGTCTTTTTCTACATTTGTGAAAATTCACCTTGACTGTCAAAAAAATATCAATTATTGATTTTACCTGCCTGAAACTTGAAATTATTTGAGTTTGCAAACTGAGTCTATCTACTTCCTTTATTAGTCAGATAAAAAAGATTAGCCAGTGTGTTTGAGACCTACCTTAAATGACATAGCTAAAAACAAAACTCCAGTCTCTGGATTTCATTTTCCTTTGACTTTCCCCTAAATTTTGTCATCAGAATTTGTAATTTCAGAGCTATAATGTGTTCCTAATAATATTCTGTTTCTAGAGTGTGCTGCCTTTTACAATTTTTTGGAATAGCGGTTCAACATTGATGGTGATCCATGCAGCAAGGCCACGTTTTCACTGATACCTGAAATCTTTGAAGCAACAAGTGCCATCTTTCCACTCAAGGAAAACAGCCATCACATCCACACAATTCTCTCATCAGAAAATGCTTTCCCCAAGAGGTGTGAGAATCTTATTTCTCAGCTCCCATATTCTTTTATGTGTTCTATCTTATTCATAGGAATTTAAAAACAAACAAACAAAAATCCTCTCAGAAATAAAAATCTACTTCTCTATTTCAGTCTATCACATTATTTAGCACATTCTATACTGAATAAGGGGACTTTTCTGGTGGCTCAGACAGTAAAGAATCTGCCTGCAATGCAGGAGACCTGGGTTTGATCCCTGGGTCAGGAAGATCCCTTGGGGAGAAGGGAAGGGAATGGCAACCCACTCCAGTATTCTTGCCTGGAGAATTCCATGGACAGAGGAGCCTGGCAGGCTACAGTCCATGGAGTTGCAAAGAGTCAGACACAACTGAGCAACTAACACTTTCACTTTCATACTGAGCAAGTAGATTGAACAACCTTGCTAACAGTTGACTATATGATTGAAGCAATTAAAAGCTGTATGCCATAGAAAAGTTCTCCCACCATGAAGGGACAATGAGATACCCAGGTCCTTGAAGCTGTGTTGGATCCCCACTCTAATTAAACAATCATTCTCCATGTGGGCCCTGGAGTAGGAAATAGCAACCCACTCCAGTATTCTTGCTTGGAAAATTCTATGGACAGGGGAGACTGGCAGGCTACAGTACGTGGGTGGGGTCACTAAGAGTTGGATACGATTAAGCACACATCCACTCTCCATGTGGACAAGCTATCCTTCTGCTGGCATGAGTTTTGTCACCCTCCTTGACACGTGTCCTGCAACAAATGCTCACTGAAGAAGCAAGCCTGACTTTACTCCTTACAAGTTAAAGAACCCACCCAACTGAGGGTTACATGTATAGAATACCATGTAAATTATCAGTGGGAATATGAGTTAAATACTGAATTTGGGGTATGAATATAGAGATATTTGAATGCAAAACTGAATAGAATTTGATCTAAATAAAAAAATTAATGAGCTAGCTTTGGTTCAAAATTTTTCTTACTTGAAGGAAGACAAACAATAATTTATCAAATATCATTTACATGCCAAGTGAAGTGAAGTGAAGCAAAAGTCACTCAGTTGTGCCTGACTCTTTGCAACCCCATGGACTGTAGCCAGCCAGGCTCCTCTGTTCATGGAATTCTCCAGGTCAGAATACTGGAGTCTGTAGCCGTTCCCTTACTCCAGGGGATCTTCCCAACCCAGGGATCGAACCCAGGTCTCCCACATTGCAGGCTGATTCTTCACCCTCTGAGCCTCCAGGTAAGCCCACTTACATGCCAAGCGGCCTTCAAATAATGTTCTATTTAATCTTCACCTGAAATATATGAGCTAGATGTTATTCAATGTGCACTACAAATGAAGAAATAGAGGCTCGAGAAGTTTTAATAGATGCTAAAGATCATAACTAGTGAGGTATACGATCACTTTATAAATTTGACTGATATTGTCATTTTTAGTACCAAGTTATAAATCTAGATTTCCTCAAACTTAGCAAAATATACAGAAGTTTTGGAATTGAGATAATCCCACAGTGACTTATTGACATTATAAGAAATTATTTAAATCATTGGAGAGTTTAAAAGATTGTTAAAGGGAAAGGAAATTGGAAAAGTGTGGTGTTTTTTTGTTTTTGTTTTTTTTTCCCCTGAAATAGAGTAGCTTTCCTGTCCTCAGAGCAAGCATTCAAAAGTAAATGAATTGTCTGTCTACTTCTCAAAGGATGAAAGCCTTCCAAAATTTAAATCAAAAGATTAGAAAACCTGTTATTATAATATGCCTTGATTCCATAGTTTTGTTCCTGTCATTTTGATGCATTAATATTTTGACTCCACTACTTTTGCATTTATCAAATAATACAAAAATTTAATCATATCAAAATTGAGACATTTTATTTCATTAAAAATGCACACTTGATTAATATTACCTTCCTTAAACATAGTTCCACTGTAGAAAGAAATCTTTCTAATTTCTGCACTATAAAATGTTCATTGGAAGTATTTTCAGTGGTTCCAATTCCTTAGTGAATTACTATTATAGAGAAAAAATGTTAATTTAATGATCAAAGTTTACTAGATCTTTCTTATACACAATGTGCATTTTGTTTTGTGTGTAGCTATTAACTCAACTACATGCAATTATTTAAGATTTAAAACACTTAAACATTCACAAAAATTTTAATTATTTATCACTATTTTACCAAATTAAAATCTTACAATGTATATTTTACCTGTTATCAGCGTTATTGTGTGCTGATTATTTCTACCAAATGTAATTTTTTTGTATTATACTATGGCTGTTTTTAAGATTTCTGAGCCAAATAAGTAATTCTTCAATCATATTTTTACTTATAACTAATTTAGCACTGTCAGTATGGGTTTGTTGATTAGTAATATTTAGTAGGAAATGGATATAAGTTTTAGATGCAATTATCATCACATTTTCATAATAGGCATTCCAGACTTTTTAAAAATAGATATCAGGGGACTTCCTAGGTAGTCCATTGGTTAAGACCCCATGCTTCCATTGCAGGGGACACAGGTTCATCCCTGGTCAAGTAACTAAGATCCCACAAGTCACAAGGCCAAAAAAAAAAAAAATAGTTATCAGTTGGCTTAATAAAATAAAAAGATAAATTCTCCTGGACTCATTTCAAGAAATACTATACTTTGGGCATTTTCCATGGAACAGGTCAGTCATCCTGTTCTATCCAATCTTCTCTTGAAGACATCCCTTTTATTCTTAGTTTTAGATAATACATTTTCAATTATAAGCTATGGGTTTTACTTCTATAGAATATCTAATTCTTTGATAAAATCATCCATTCATTCATTTTTATGTCTTTTTCTCTATTTTCAGTAGCATATTAATCACAATTACTTAAAAGTTCTATCTGCTCAGTTTACTTTTTGGATCATCTAGTGAACTTTTCTACTATCTGTTCTTTTTTCTTGTGGGTTTTAGTCATACCCTGTTATCTTACTGCATGTCTCATAATTTTTGATTGCATGTCACATATTTTAGATAAAGGAACATTTGAGGATCTAGATGATACCTTCTAGTATATAATCCATTTTCTTCTATTAGACAGGAACTATGAGGAGCTGGTTGCTTCCATACAATTTTAGTGAATTTCAGTTTGGGTTATATTTAATTTACCTCTCCATCATCCTCCCTCCTGAGGCTGGACCCTCAATAGCTTTCAACTGAAAGATTGTTAGGTCTTCCAAACAATGTATTAGCCCTAAGGTGGATACTTTAGAATTTAAAAGTACATTATCTAAAATAAAACGTAAAAGATAGGTGTAAGAAAGACTCAAGCTTTCCCTTTAAAGTTTTTCAGCTTAGTCTATGGGAGAAGGCAATGTCACCCCACTCCAGTACTCTTGCCTGGAAAATCCCATGGATGGAGGAGCCTGGTAGGCTGCAGTTCATGGGGTTGCAAAGAGTTGGGCACGACTGAGCGACTTCACTTTCACTTTTCACTTTCATGCATTGGAGAAGGAAATGGCAACCCACTCCAGTGTTCTTGCCTGGAGAATCCTAGGGATGGGGGAGCCTGGTGGGCTGCTGTCTATGGGGACGCAGAGTCGGCCACGACTGAAGCTAGTTAGCAGCAGCAGCAGCTTAGTCTATTAGCTAGCAGCTTCAAAATTTGACAACTGGACTTCCAATTTTATATTGGAAAGGAGCTAGAAAGAGGATTGCCCCTATCCTTAAAACAAGAAGAAAGCTGTAAAACTAGAACTTAACTAATTCATGTGACTACAAGAGAGCTGAGGTCACAGCTGATGGGCACCCATAGGGAGAATGACACAAGAACCTGTGCTTACCTGACAGAGAAGCAGCCAAATAACATAAATAAGTGGAAATATTTCAAAAAGACATTTTAAACAAATTGCTGAAACATGGACTACACTGAAAGTGTGAAACCCCTGGGAGCCACTGATATGAAGAAGGCACTGCAGTGATATGAGGAAGGTCTTGCAGTCTTTTCGCTTTAGAAACTCCATCAGAGGACTACAGAGAAGATGGGGAGAATGCTGAGAAATGTGCTGGCTGGCAGAGGGAACAGCAGCACTGCCAAAACCCCGTCCAGATCCCACCCCCCTTATTTATTTCAAAGGACAGCAGTCTTCATTTAAGGAAGGGAGTTCAGTTAAACCTGAAGTTTGGGAGTTGAGGAAGAGCAGTGAGGGCCACCTCTGAAAATCTACCCAGATCCATCTCCCATATCTTTTCAAAAGAGTAAATGTCCCAAACTATAGAAGGAAGAGTGGCCAAACCGTAGGTGAGGGTACTGATGGAAATCCACTGAAGCTGGAGGAGGGAGTAGGAACATGAGTGAGGTCCATCTCCCAAAACCCAGATTCAGAGTGATTGCTTAAAACTGAGGTTTAACTAAATAATCAGAGAATTCAACGATTATCCAGTCTCCATCCCATGCACCACACTAACCAGCCTAGAATAAAAATACCAGTGGAATACAACAGAAAACTCTGTGTTTGGTCTTTAGGGAAGTGTGAATTAAAATCATAATGGGACCTAGAGGGGTGAGGTGGGGTGGAGGGAAGAAGTTCAAGAGAGAAGGAATGTATGTATACGTATGCTGATTCAACTAAACTTTGTAAAGCAATTATACTTCAATTTTAAAAAATAAATTAAAAAAAAATCATGATAAGATACTAGTAAAATTAGACTAGTAAAATTAAAACAGTAAAATGACATCACAATGTTGGTGAGTGTGCAGAATAAGAATTGTCATTCATTGCTGTTGTGAATCCAAAATGGCAGAGCCACTTTAGAAGACAGCATCTTGGAAAGTTAGATATACTCTTACCTTATAACCCAGTAATCTCACTCCTGTACTTTACTCAAGTTAATTGGAAAATTATATTTACACACACAAAAATGGCCTGTACATGAATGTTTATAATTGTCATCCATAGTTGCCAAAAATTGTGAACAAACAAGATATCCTTGGACAGATGAGAAATTTGAACAAACTGTGGCCCACCTGTACAGTGGAATACTGCTCAGAATTAAGAAACAATGAGTTGCTAATTCACATATAACATATATATAATTCACATATAACACGGATGACTCTGAAATGCATTTTGCTAAAGTGTCAACTTATCACCCAATTTCTCTGTCTCTCAGCACATACCTTCTGACAAAAGCACAAAATACATTAAGTGAAACACAGCTCTGCTCCTCGGTGTCAATCCGCTACACTCTCTAGAAATTTCTTCCCTGTCTGTTTTATTTTCTGGCTCTGTTCACCTTCACCAAGATGGAGGGCATGAGGAAATAATATTTTTCCCTACAGGTTGTGAAACTAGAGAAGATTTTACTCTGACTTTTTAGAAGTTTTTAGAATATACTTTTTCACCTCTCTTGTAGCAATCAGAAAATATTTTCTTGGAAAGCTATCCATATTCTGAGGTCCCCAGAGTCTTCAATTTTATGATTGCAGCTCCGTGTGATGGTTAAAATCTTCGTTAGCTTTTCTTTTCTCCAGAAGCAGCCAAGACCTTTGCTTGGCCAAATCCTGACAACAGGTGGAAAACTGCCTAACATCAGTTTGTCTTTGGAATTTTTTAACTTTCTGAAATTTTATGTCATTCAGTACTGTTGCTTCTGTATATCTCTGATGCCTTTAAATACATACTTTTTAAATAATTTATTCTACTTTTCCTAGTTTTTATTTTTTGGGCCATTGGTATGCCATGACCAACTGCATTCCTGTATTCCACTCTCAGTCAATAACAGACATCTCAGCACTAATTGTAGGGTTTTGTGTTTTTTTGTTTGTTTGTTTTTGATGTGCACCAAGTTTTAAAAGTCTTTATTGAATTTGTTACAATATTGCTTCTGTTTTATGTTTTGGTTTTTGGCCATGAGGCATGTGGGATCTTAGCTCCCTGACCAGGGATTGAACCCACACCCTCTGCATTGGAAGGCAAAGTCTTAATTAGTAAACCACCAAGGAAGTCCTTCCTCCTAATGGTTTTTAAGAAGGCTAATTTTTACATCAAAACATGCAGGCTGTCTTTTAACCAAAAGGCTGTCTTTTAATATTGTTTTGTTTTAATCAAAACAATATTGTTTCTACATTTTTCCAATGATTTGCAGTTCATTTCAGCTCAGTCGCTCAGTTGTGTCCAACTCTTTGCGACCCCATGAACCGCAGCACGCCAGGCCTCCCTGTTCATCTCCAACTCCTAGAGTATACCCAGACTCGTGTCCATTGAGTTGGTGATGCCATCCAGCCAGTCTCATCCTCTGTTGACCCCTTCCCCTCCTGCCCTCAATCTTTCCCAGCATCAGGGTCTTTTCAAATGAGTCAGCTCTTCGCATCAGGTGGCCAAAGTACTGGAGTTTCAGCTTCAGCATCAGTCCTTCCAATGAACACCCAGGACTGATCTCCTTCAGGATGGACTGGTTGGATCTCCTTGCAGTCCAAGGGACTCTCAAGAGTCTTCTCCAACATCACAGTTCAAAAGCATCAATTCTTCGGTGCTCAGCTTTCTTTATAGTGCAGCTCTCACATCCATACGTGACCACTGGGAAAACCAGAGCCTTGACTAGACGGACCTTTGTTGGCAATGTCTCTACTTTTTAATATACCATCTAGGTTGCAATTACTAATGATTTAAACAAAACATTATAGAAATTCTCTCTTCATCTTCTCAATTATTTCTAAGGTTATCCTTGTTTTTGATTGCTCTTTATTTAGATGTGGAGACATTAAGTGGATTAGCTTCTTTTCTGCTCTATTTCCTGGATTCCTCATATTTCTCTCAAACTGCATCACTTCTCTCCTGTGCAGTGAAGAGGAAGAGGAGAGGTTTAAGACTGTCACGGCTGAATCCTCCTGAGTATGGTTTCAAAGCCACTGTCATACTGTCTTCCTTGGCAACTTTACAGCCTTAGAGTTTGGTTTCATAAGTAAATTATTATTATGTTTCTTACGACCTATGAGCAAAGAAAGCAAGGCTGCATTTGTTTTCTTAGAAATATATGGAAATTTTAAAAATATAAAAATGATTCCCAAATTTATTGAATGTTCTTGTTGTATATTAATTTTTTATTGATGTGAACAGGTTCTATGCATAGTGAATAAACTTGGAAAAATTAAATATTTAGCATAATACATTTAATTCATTCATAAAGTGATATATGAAAGTTAGATTGTGCAAAATACACATGGAAATGTAAAGAAAAGAATTTTGAAAAATATTTAATATGTTTTCAAAAGAAAATAATTTTGAAAAATTTATCATCAGATAGCACTCTAGTACCTCAGAATAATTAATCTACTTATTCATTCATACAACAAATATACTTTGACTGCTTTATGTAGTATCTCAGTTGGCTCTGTAGTATTCAGAAATCCCATTTACTGGAAAATACTGGCTGATGGGAAAAGTGATTAACATTTGTTTATTAATGCATTTTGAAAAATGGCATAGAAAAGTCTCTAAGTTAGCTAAATAATCGGAAATCAGATTATCAAAGTGAGAAAAAAAATGGTATATTAAAAATAAGAGTTATTTACAACTCCAATTTTCTCTATTAAAGTGATACAGAAGATAATATAAACCAAAATAGTTTATCTATTTTATGTACTATATACATTGATTGGTAAAGGATTGCTAGCTTAGAAATCAAATATCATAAATAACAAAAATTGGGATCAATAACAACATCTTGTATATACTAACACTTTTAAACTATTAAGTGTAAAAAAAAAAGCCTTTATATTTACTGTAAGAAAAACATACAATCTTTAGCAAATGGGAAGATAAAGCCGTTTGTGTGTTCATTATTTAAAACTTCAGCGGGGGAGAGTCCTATCTGTAAGAGGCTCGAATAGTTCCTTGGTTAGAAGAAATCCAGCACGCAGTAGGACACTAACCAACTGGAGCCTTGTTTCAGCAACAGCAAACATGAATGAGATTTTAAATAGAGAAGTGGGCTGTGTCTCCTCAAGGTGCAATCAATACAGAGTAATTTCCTTACACTTTTATATTCTTCATATAATACCAACATCACCTGACTTTCAGTTAGTCCTGACTTGATAATGCCTGTGGTCATATTGCTAGGTGACAATGAATCCCCATCACCAGCAGCAATTTTATTCAGCCTATTCCAACAAATGAATGAAACATATTTGAATCAGGGTACAAATACCGACTCAGAAAAGCATATCACACAAGATCTGGAATCAGAAGACGGGGTTCATTTCTAGTTTTGCAGTTCAGAAATGATGATATCTTGGAAAATGTAGAGTCTGGGACTACTAGCGATGAAATGCTGCAAACATCAGAATACGGGCCTAATTCATCCCTGGGTGGGAGCGTATTTTCCAGTATTCTTGCCTGGAAGATCCCATGCTCAGAGGAGCCTGGCAGGCTATAGTCCAAAGGATCGCAAAGAGCCGCAGACCACCGAGAGACTAAGCACGCACTCTCGGGAACTTACTCACACGGAAACTTGAAATAACATAGAGTTTACTTGTCTATTTATTTTAAAAATGGGCCTTTTCTAACGTATACTAATTGTATTTTTAACCGTACTAATTATAAACTAAATCTATTGCTGCTTGCTGTGTGTGCTTACTCATGTCTGACTGTGACCCCATGGGCTGTAACCCTCCAGACTTCTCTGTCCATGGACTTTTCCAGGCAAGAACACTGGAGCAGGTTGCCATCTCCTACTCTAGGGGACCTTCCCAACACAGGGATTGAACCTGCCTCTCTTGAGTCTCCTGCGTTGGCAAGCTTGTAAGCCACCTGGAAAGCCCCAAATGTAACTATTAAGTTATAATAATTAAAACATTTTTATTTTATTTTGAAGTATAGTTGATTTAAATGTTGTGTTAGTTTCAGATTTGCAGGAATGCAATTCAGTTATACATATACATATATCTATTCTTTTTCAGATTCTTTTTCCATATAGGCTATTACTAAGCACTGAGTAGAGGTTCCTGTGCCATACAGTAGGCTTCTATTGATAACCTATTTTATGCACAGTAAATGTGCAATCACCGCATTTTTCTCTCCAAAATTATCCTTCCCACCTAAATTACAGTAATTCTTAAAGTATTAAACTAATTTTTCTAATCATAAAAGTAATTCATGCTTATTAAAAAATTTTGGAAAATGCAAAATGGGAAAATACAAAAAAGGAAACATAGTCCTTTGAAAGCCCAACTTTCACAAATGAGGTTAATTTTTTAGTATATTTACTCTCTAAATGCTTCCAGTTCATTTTCTTACTATTTTAGTATAGCTTTTTACACCGGACATATCCATAATCAGGGGCTTCCCTGGTGGCCCAGACAGTAAAGGATTCTGCCTCCAAAACAGGAGACCTGGGCTCAACTCCTGGATCCAGAAGATCCCCTAGAGAAAGGAATGGCAACCTACTCCAGTATTCTTGCCTGGAGAATTCCATGGACAGAGGAGCCTGGCAGACTACAGTCCATAGGGTCGCAGAGTCAGACATAACTGAAGCGACTTAGCATGCATGCATATTCGTAATCAATGCCACCAGTGTCTCAGCATGACAGTGGTTTGTGCAGGAGCGCCTCTGTGTTCACTGGAGGAATGAAGGAGTCTCAGGAGACCATCACTTCCGCTCCTGCTTTGCTTGAGCACCTGTGTTCAGGACAGGTTTTGGTGCGCAGCGAGGATATCTTGTCCTGAGCACCCAGTGGGCAGTGAAGGGCAAGAGAGGGCTGTGTGCTTGTGCCTCTGGCTCCCACACTCTGCTTCCCTTGGGCGGGCACTTTCTGCCACAGATGTGAAACTTCTGATCCTCCTGCCTCAGTTGCCTATTGAAAACTATCAAGTTGGGTCACAGCACCTTATTCTAGCAGGGCAGTTTCAGGTTGCTCAATAAATGATGAGTTAGTAAATGTAGCTTTCAGATTCCTCCCTCATAAAACTTAAGGCGGTATTTGATGGTGGTTCTGACATATGCCCAGCCTGGTCATCATCTTCGCTACCTCTCTCTTCACCCTTGCCTCTGCTCCTCTCACCAAAGAGGGCTTCCTCCACCCCTAGCCCTGCACTGATGCAGCTCCCTACCCCAGGATTGATTCTCTCCTTCTGGAAGCCCCCCTCTCTATGGTAAACCTGTATCCAAGGACACACAATGCAAGGAGCCTCATTTATATTCATTCAACTGATTCTCTACTTAGTGAATCAAAATTTATCAATTCTGAGAACTAAAGCTTTCTTGTGGTCAGCACTCATTGACCAATATAGGGCTGACACTCTTGATTTCTAAAAGGCAGACTCACTTTATACGTTTGTGTGTGCTGTTTAGTCTCCTCTCCTTAGCACTCAAGTTAAAGCAATGACAGACATGAGAGATATTTGCCTTACACAGGTTTCAAGAGGTCTGAGTAATGTTTGCAGAGTACTTCACAAATTTGACTTCTTTATAATGACTTTTCCAAAGCAGAGCAAATTAGTGCATGAAACATGATTCCTATTGTCCTTCATGCATCAATAATTCACTAGTCTACCTTATCAAGAAGAATAACTTCACAATTTAGATTTATCAGAAAGCTTGGGCCATTTTAAAAAAGTTAAATATGGAGGATTTCCTTTTGCTCCATAAATATTAAGCCAGTAACTGTATCTTCCAAATTCCTACTTGAGAAAATTTCAAGTTAAATTTAAATTCTGTTTATTTTACTACTTGTACACAAAAGAAAATTTTCTCTGTTTTCTTTGCCAAACAGCTTTCTATGTTGGAAGAAAACATGAAAATAGATCTTTATGATTGGGTCAGGCAATGACTTCTTAGATGGAACACCACAAAAAAATGAAAAAGAAAAAAATAAATTAGACTTCATCAAAATTAAAAGCCTTTGTGCTGCTATCTATCAAATAATTAGTGCTGTAAAGAAAATAAAGAGACAAACTACACAGTAGAAGAAAATGTTTACACAGCATGATGGGAGGCATACTCAGAATGCATAAAGATCTTATACTACTCAGTAGTAAGATAAATAACTCATGTTAAAAATGGACTAAGTATTTGTAGTCATTTCTCCAAAGGAAATATAAAAATGGCAACAAGCACAAAGGAATGCTTAAAATCATCAGTCATTAGGGAGATACAAATCCAAAGCATAATGAGATACCACTTCTCACCCACTAGGATGGCTAAAATAAGAGAGACAGACAAAAGCAGATGTTGGGGAGGATGTGAAGAAGTTGGAATCCTCATATATTGCTGATGAGAATATGAAATGATGTATTTGCTTTATAAAACATCTTGGCAGTTCCTCAAAGTGTTAAACACAGGGTTACTGTGTGATCCAGCAATTATACTCATAAATACATATGCAAGAAAAGTTAGAAAATATGCCCATAGAAAAACTTATGCGTGAACACTATCAGCATTATTCATCAGAGCCAAGAAAAAAAAATGGAAACAACCAAACGTCCATCAGCTGATGAATGGATATAAAAATATGGTATATCATACAATGAAATAATCAGCATAATAAGGAAGTACTGATATATTATACAACATGGATGAACTTTTGAAATCATTATGCTAAGTGAAAGAGTCCATTCAGAAAAGGACACAGAATATTCTATTTATATTAAATTTCCAGAAGAGACAAATACCTAGAAACAGAAAGTATTGGGTTGGCCAAAAAAGTTCAGGTTTTTCTGCAAGATGTTATGGAAAAACTCAAACAAAGCTTTTGGCCAACCCAATATATTCAGAGCTACTAATCAGCAGTGGGCTTCTCAGGTGGCTCAGTGGTGAAGAATCCACCTGCCAATGCAGGAGGCACTGGAAACGGAAGTTCAATCCCTGGGTCGGGAAGATCCCCTGGAGAAGGAAATGGACACCCACTCCAGTATGCTCTGGGAAATCCCACCGACAGATGAGCCTAGTGGGTTGCAGAACATAGGGTCGCAAAGAGTTGGACCCGACAGATCAACTAAGCACAGCCCAGCCCAGTAGTAGAGTGGGGTGGGAAGTAGTGGGTAAAGAGGACCCGACGGTGGCTATAGCTTTCTTTGGGAGAGTGAGAAAAATGTTTTAAAACTAGTTCATCATGATGTTGGCACCCTCTGTTACTGTACTTGAAAAACACTGAGTAAATGGGTGAATTTTATGCTATGTGAATTATATCTTAATAGAGCTGTTAAAAAGAGCACCCCTTACCTACAGTGGACATTGTGACTTTGATCTTGTCTCTCCCAGTAACAGGCTATATTTAAAACAGATGCTATCTTTCCAGCAAATCAAGTCTCAAGAATTTTGTGGTTCCTAGGAACAATTTATTATATAGTTACTATGCAGCCGTAACACTGACAGCAATAATTTCTCTTTTGGATTTATGGTTAAATCAGTAAAAATTTAAGCAGATAAAATCAGATGAATGAAGGGAGATCAATAGTTTTACAATCACCAACAGACATGCAGTATAATTATATCCTGGATATATACTCCCTTAATGCACTTCTGATAAGAAGCTATGGATTAATAATCCACATTAATTTAGACTGAGTTGCAGAAGAACATTTGCATTTATAATTGTGTCACTTTTGCCTGTTTTGCAGAATCCTATTCCAGACAGAATTGCCCTATAAAAAGATACATTTGTAATCGACCACCATTGAGAAGATACAGGGAAGAAACTACCTAATTTGCATAACAAGAACAACAAAAAATCAAAAGTATGATGAATGTTTACTGTACAAAACCTACATGAAGAAAACTTACATTTGATAGAAGATAGTCTTTTTTGTTCTATTTATTTGATTTCTTTTTAGTCATAATATTCAGTGCTTTGAAATTCAAGTGATTTTTCAAAATAACTTCAAAGAAGGATGTACAAGTGACACAAGATATACAGTTCTCAATTAAATGTTTTTTCTTGATAGATTGTATCCATTGAATGGGCTCATTGAACTTTAGACAAGAAATGTATCAGAAGGGGCAGTATGATTTAATGGGCATATATTATTTAATAGATATTTTACAAAATATTTCTTTTCATCTTCATAACAGCTCAAAAAGAAGATACATGTCATTATGAAAGCAAGAAAACTGGCCCCAAAGTTTGAATCAAGTTTCCTTACCTATACCATTCCCCTAGGCAATTAATTCAGGTGTACCTATTCCAAAGTTCATCATATCCATTTTCTACTAGCCTTTGGTACACTGCTCAGTAAATAAGAAAGTGAAGTGGAGATATTTACTTTCCACTAAAAGAGGTTTTCTGTTTTGTGAGATACTTACTATTTTTTTTGATACTTACTATTTTTAACTCTCAATAAATACAAATATCATATCTTCACTATGAAATTACAGACCGCTTGAAAACAAAATATGATTCTACTTTGTATCTTTTAGAATATCTAGGACTGAGCTAATAAGTGAGCAGACTTGACATATAAATAGAGGATTTCAAGAAATATGGGTGGAAGGGAAGAGGGAATCAGTAACAAATTAGCCAGGTAACTATGTCACAAACAATGGGTTTTAACTAGACAGATAGTATACTTAGGACATTAGCTTTCCTAAGTTAATTTATACATTTAATATGATCCCAATTAAAATAACAACAGTTTTGATTTTCATTTTGTTTTGGTGAGTGGTGAGGTGCTTTAGTCAAGCCAATTCTAAAATTCACACAAAAAATAAAATAAATTTGTTTGTAAAATTGAATAAAAGAGCAATGAAAAGTAATGGCTCCTACTGGAGCTGTTCCTCTCAGGTGCCCAATACATTCATCCCATCAAAATCTCAAAACTTTAACCCTTTCCAGCATCAATTCTAAGCCCAAACTCACCTAAATATCATCAACACAAAAAGTCCCAAATCTCATCATCTAAATTAGGCAGCAATGAGACTCTGTGTGTGGTCTATGCATGGGAAAACTGTCTCCCCATCTGTGGACCTATGAAACTAGAAAACAACTTTTTGGAATAAGGAAGAACCTTTTGTATTCTATTACAAGTTAATCACTAAAGGGATGTTGCCTATAAGCTTAAATTATACATAATGGCCCATCTCTGGGAACCCTGCCTCATGAGCAAGATAAAATGCCTTTCTTTAGTTCACAGGAAACATCCTGACCAGCTATCTGTGAATGACTGTGGGAGGAAGAAATCAACACATCTCCTCCAGAGGTTGATGGAAGAAACCAGGAAGACTTTGAGTTCACTCTTTCCTCTTTTAGCATAAAAGAAACCTGGTTCTTTGGGGGCACAACCTACCATCTTCTCAATTTGCTGGCTTTCCAAATAAAGTCATTATTCCTTGTCCCAACAGTTCATTTCTTGATTATTGGCCTGTCAGCTCAGTGAGCAGTATGAGCTTAGACTCAATAACAATCACCCCTCCAGGACAGAGTTGTTGCACAGGTGTAGGATGTAGCTCTTCAGTCACTAAATTGTGTCCAACTCTTTGTGACTCCATGGACTGCAGCATGGCAGGCTTCCCTGTCCTTCACCATCTCCCAGAGCTTGCTCAAACTCATGTCCATTGAGTCAGTGATGCCATCCAACCATCTCATCCTCTGTCACCCCCTTCTCCTCATGCCCTCAATCTTTCCTGGCATCAGAGTCTTTTCCAGTGAGTCAGCTCTTCGCATCAGGTGGCCAAAATATTAGAGCTTCAGCTTCAACATCAGTCCTTCCAATGAATATTCAGGGTTGATTTTCTTTAGGATTGACTGGTTTGATCTCCTTGCTGTCCAAGAGATGCTCAAGAGTATTCTCCAGCACCACAGTTTGAAAGCATCAGTTCTTCAGAGCACAGAATTTTGGTCCAATTCTTGTATCCATACACGACTACTGGAAAAACCATAGCTTTGACTATACAGACCTTTGTAGGCAAAGTTATGTCTCTTCTTTTTATTACACTGTGTAAGATAGACATTCGCATTCCATCTAGGAATGGAAAGGAGACACCAAGCAATTCTAAGCCCAGCAGGGCAAATCCCATTAGGTTTCAAAGAGGATTTTCTGCGGCCTGATGCCCTGTCCTTTGGGCTCACGGTGGTGGCCTCGTTGGCCCTGGCCTTTTACCCGTCTTTCTGTGTTCTACCTCCATGTCCAGAGCTCCATCTTTGGAGTCATTCACCCTTTTTCTTTAAGGGCATCCCATGTTACAGCCAAGTAGTTCTATCAGTCCACTTCTTTCTTGTAGAATTTCAGGAGTTTAATAGCTTTCCTTCATTACTTCCTGTCTCTGTTCCCATCAGTCCAAGCTGGCAGTGTTTCTGATTTAACATTCTCAAAATCCCTTTCGTCTTGGTGTATGTCAACGGGATCCAAACCATGAGACAAAAGAATTCTCCACAGATCCTTCCTGCATAACCCCATCTCTGTTCTCGGCTTCTGCTGGGATAGTTGAAGTGGATTCAGGAGTCATCTACCCAGTCTCTTCTGCAGCAGATTTTTCAGCCACATCCTTGACCTTCTTTCCCCACACACTTGCCCGCATGATGAATTTCCTTGATTTTTCATCCTTTGTAATCTGGATTGGCGTTGAACCTTCCAAATAGTAAGTGCTGGTTCCTTTTTGTCTAGCAGTCCCTTCTTCAATTTGTCTTTTTCCTCAGGCATTTTACTGTTGCAGCAAGAAGCTTTGTTTGGAAATATCCTCAGTTCCATATCCAAGTTTATTGCCTGTGTGTTCTGTTTTCCACCAGAGTGAAAGAACACAATTCAGCCAAGTTTTCTGCCCCTTTATAACAAAAAAAGTTACCTTTTCTCTAATTCCCAGTATGTTCCTCATTTTCTTTTAAGCTTTCACCAAAGACCTTTGTGTTCACAGTGGTAAAGAATCCACCTGCTAATGCAGGAGATGCAAGAGATGTGGGTTCAATCCCTGGGTTGGGAAGATCCTCTGGAGGAGGAAATGGCAACCCACTCCAGTATTCTTGCCTGGAGAATCCCATGGACAGAGGAGCTTGGCAGGCTACAGTCCATGGGGTCGGACACAGCTGAGCAAGCATGCACAGAGAGACCTTAACAATTAATATTTCTCTCAAAATTCTGTTCATAAACAACAATATATCAATGATTAGGCACTATTTAGAATAATTTTGACTCCTCTCTGAGCTTCACCAGAATCACCTTTAATGTCCTATTTCTATCTTATCATCAAGACAATCCGAGATGTTCTATCATCACCCTCTAAATTCTTCTAGCCTTTACTCATTACCCAAGTTCAAAGCAATGTCCACATCTTTAGGTATCTATTCCTACTGCACTCTGATTCTGGTACCAGAATCTGTGTTAGTTTCCTAGGGCTGCCAAAACAAATTTTCACAAACCTGGTGGCTTAAAACAACAGAAATATTTTCTCTCTACAGTTTTGGAAGTCAGATGTCCAAAGATCAAGGTTTGGGCACATTTAGTTCCTTTTGGAAGCTCTGAGGGACTATCTGTTCTATTTGTTGTTGTTATTTAGTCACTAAATCATATCTGATCTTCGTGACCCCGTGGACTATAGCCCATCAGGTTCCTCTGTCTTCTAGTATTTCCCAGAGCTTGCTCAAATCCATGTCCATTGAGTCACTGATTCTCTTCTAACCATCTCAGATGCAATCTAACCTTCTGCCCGCTTCTCCTTTTGCCTTCAATCTTTTTCAGCAACAGGGTCTTTCCCAATGAGTCAGCTCTTCACATAAGCTGGCCACAGTATTGGAGCTTCAGCATCAGCTACAGTCCTTCCAATGAATATTCAGGACTGATTTCCTTCAGGATTGACTGGTTGGATCTCCTCTCTCCTAGTTTCTGATGGTTACTGGCAGTCCTTGGCATTTGCTGGGTTGATCCTGCCAATCTCGGACTCCATTCCTTTGTGTCTCTGTGTGTGTTCTTTGCTGTTTCTTATAAGGGCAAACTCTTTTGATTTGAGCCCACACTAATTTAATAGAATTTCATCATAATCCTTACCTTCATTACATTTGCAAACGCCTTATTGCCAAGTAAGGACACATTCTGAGGTTCTGGAAAGACATGAATTTTGAGGGGACACTATTCAGCACACTAAAGTTAGTTATACTTCAAGAAAAAGTATTATTTTTAAAAAGCTTTCAGAACTTGTCTATAAAAGATGGATAAGATAGTGTATTAGGGCATTTTTCTTCTGTTGAAATGTTCTTGTCTAACCTGTTTGACTCATTTTAAAGTCCTGTTACCCACATGATGCTTTAAACTGATCTTTCTTTTCTGTCGAGTAAATTAGACTTTCTGTCTCATTATGGTCCCGGTGTTGAATTTTCTTTTTGATCTGACTGAATTCTGAAGTGATAAGTTCACAACTTGTTTTGGTACTTTGAGCAGATAGATGCTGTTTAATACATCAGGGCTTAAGGCCCCCTGGGTTTCTATGATTTTCCAAGGAATTTTAGCAGCGAGTTTCATTTGTATTTTCACACCATATTAACTACTATTTTGCAGACTTTGGTTTATTCTACCAAGTTGTTGCATTTCCATTGCTGGATAAACTCTGTTTCTTCTTCTTGCTGTTGTTCAGTTGTATCCAACTCTTTGTGACTCCATGGACTGCAGCATGACTGGCTTCCCTGTCCTTCACCATCTCCTGGAGTTTGCTCAAATTCATGTCCATTGAGTCAGTGATGCCATCCAACCATCTCATCCTCTGTTGTCCCCTTCTCCTCCTGCTTTCTATCTTTCCCAGCATCAGAATTTTTTCCAATGAATTGGCTCTTCACAGCAGGTGGCCAAAGTATTGGAGTTTCAGCTTCAGCATCAGTCCTTCCAAAGAATATTCAGGACTGATTTCCTTTAGGATGGACTGGTTGGATCTCCTTGCAGTCCAAGGGACTCTCAAGAGTCTTCTCCAACACCACAGTTCAAAAGCATCAATTCTTTGGCGCTCAGCTTTCTTTATAGTCCAACTCTCACATCCATACATGACTACTGGAAAAACCATAGCTTTGACTAGATGGACCTTTGTCAGCAAAGTAATGCCCCTGCTTTTTAATATGCTGTCTAGGTAGGTCATAGCTTTTCTTCTAAGGAGCAAGCGTCTTTTAATTTCATGACTTCAGTCACCATCCACAGTGATTTTGGAGACCAAGAAAATAAAGTCTGTCACTGTTTCCATTGTTTCCCCATCTTTTGCCATGAAGTGATGGGACTGGATGCTGAGATATTTGTTTTTTGAATGCTGAGTTTTAAGCCAGCTTTTTCACTCTCCTCTTTCACTTTCATCAAGAGCTCTTTAGTTCTTCTTTGCTTTCTGCCATAAGGTGTGATGTCATCTGCATATCTGAGGTTATTGATATTTCTCTTGGCAATCTTGATTCCAGCTTGTGTTTCATCCAGCTCAACATTTCACATGATGTACTCTGCATAGAAGTTAAATAAGCAGGGTGACAATATACAGCCTTGATATACTCCTTTCCCAATTTGGAACCAGACTGTTTTTCCATGTTCAGTTTCCATGTTCAGTTCTGCATACAGGCTTCTCAAAAGGCAGGTAAAATTTAAAGTGAAAGTTTCTCAGTTGTGTCTGACTCTTTGGGACCCCATGGACTATAGAGTCCATGGAATTCTCCAGGCCAAAATTCTGGAGTGGGTAACTTTCCTTTCTCCAGGGGATCTTCCCGACTCAGGGATCAAACCCAGGTCTTCCCCATTGCAGGCAGATTCTTTAATAGCTGAGCCACAAAGGAAGCCCAAGAATAATGAAGTGGGTATCCTATCCCTTCTCCAGCAGATCTTCCTGAACCAGGAATTGAATAGGGGTCTCCCTGCATTGCAGATGGATTCTTTACCAACTGAGCTATTAATGTGGTCTGGCATTCCCATCGCTTTAAGAATTTTCCACAGTCTGCTGTGATCCACATAGTCAAAGGCTTTAGTGTAGTCAATGAAGCAGAAGTAGTTGTTTTTCTGGAATTCTCTTGCTTTTTCTATGATCCAATGGATGTTGGCAATTTGATCTCTGGTTCCTCTGCCTTTTCTAAATCTAGCTTGTACATCTGGAAGTTCTCAGTTCATGTACTGTTGAAGCCTAGCTTGGAGGATTTTGAACATGACCTTGCTAGCATGTGAAATGAGTTTCTCCCTCTATTGGTCTCTATTGGTGGATTATAGGATGGTTGTGCACTACTTTTCTTAGTTATGTGGTGCTGGTATGACTGGATCCCTCACTAAAATGGATTCCCCACCCTTCATGAATTTGAGCAAACTCCAGGAGATGGTGGAGGACAGAGAATCCTGGCGGGTACAGTCCATGGGGGTGGCAAAGAGTCAACCACATCTTAGCCACTGAGCAACCACCGCCGCCACTCTTCCTGCCAGTTTCTCCTGATTTGTCATTTATAAAAATGTTCATCTCATACATTCACTGCTTAAAATGTGCTTCTTTCAGATAGAAAGGCAGCAAAATGCAATGGCTCTGACAGCTTGCAAACATAAAGTGTTAATTACAATTTGTGGCTCTCAAAATTTCTAGTGTCCTATAAAATTCATTCTGTTACCAGGGTTTCAGTTTTCATTCTCTTTTCTTCTCTGTATCTCTAATTATAGACTACAAGTTAAAAGGATTTTTTAAGAGCTATAAAATTACAAAATGTTTAAAAATAAAAATGGCTTCCTAAGATTCAGCTGATGCAAATACAATTAAATAATTTGGTTTCACTTTGAAGTGAAGATTTCTAAAAGAAATGACTGTGTTTTTATTTCAAGGATTATAATTTAAGGAAAACAATTTCAAATGCTGATCAAGCCTAATTAAATTACGGACATAACTCCATCTGTAGGTGATATTCACATATTCTTCATTTTCTGTTTTTAGCTAAATGGCACAAGAATGTGGAGGATAACGTTGAGTTATCATTCCACTTTTTAAGTATACATATAAATTTGATCTCTTAGGATAATAATCTTACATAGCAGTTGAAATGTTTATAAAGAAGAGTCAGAATCTTCTTGTGATATTAATAGCTGCCATTCATCAACTAGCCCCTGTATCACCCACTTCACTGCAGCACTAAAAGTTACTGCTTTACTTCACTTTTACCAGTTTCTTTGGTATATATATATATATATATATATATATATGTGTGTGTGTGTGTGTGTGTGTATGTGTGTGTGTCTGTGTGTGTATATATGTGTGTGTATATATGTGTGTATACATGTGTGTATATATGTGTATGTGTGTGTGTATGTGTGTGTATATATGTGTGTGTATATGTGTGTGTGTGTGTATGTGTATATATATGTGTGTGTGTATATATGTGTGTATATGTGTGTGTATATGTGTGTATGTGTGTGTGTATATATATGTGTGTGTGTGTATATATGTGTGTGTATATGTGTGTGTGCATATATGTGTGTGTATATGTGTGTATATACATGTGTGTATACATATGTGTGTATATATGTGTGTGTATGTGTGTGTATATATATGTGTGTGTATATATGTGTGTGTGTATATATATATGTGTGTGTGTATATGTATATATATCATATATATCATTTGTTTTGTTAGTTGCTTGTTTTAGTCTCTAAGTTGTGTCTGACTCTTCTACAACCCCATGGACTGTAGCCCCCCAGGTTCCTCTGTCCATGGGATTTCCCAGGCAAGAATATTGTAGTGGTTTGCTGTTTCCTTCTCCACTGTATCATATGCATACTCCATATATATAGTAAATTTGTAGTTTTCATTGCCACAAAAAGATCTCTTGTCTTCATCTGTAGTTACTCATCATTACCACTCAAATTGTGAATGATCACTAACTCACTTTCTGTCTCTATAGGTTAGGCTTTTGTGGACATTTCATATAAGTGGAATTTTATAATCTATGCTTTTTAAAATGTACTTATAACATATTTGAGGTTTGTCTATATTGTAGCATGGACAGGCATTTGTACTTTTTACACTTTTTGTTATGATACTGCTTGAATAGTTATATACAAATCTTTGTTAGACATATTTTCATCTCTCTTGAATGGATATTCAGCAAAGTAATTGCTGGATCATATAATTTTTAAATAAGTGAAAATAGCATCTTTTTCTATTTCCATGAGGAATGAATGAGGGTTCAAATTTCTCCACATCATCTCCAGCACTTATTATTGTCCAGAGTTTTTATTGTAGTCATCCTAGTGACTGTGACTTAGTATCTCAGTGTGTTTTTTGTTTGTATTTCTCTGACGGCTAATAATATTGAGAATCATGCAAGGAAGCACTTATTGGTCAGTCCTGTATATGTTGTCTCTGATGAAATTTCTATTCAAAAATTGCATTTTTATTTTCTGATAATTGAATATGATTTTAAAGTATATTTTACATAGAAGTCCTTTATCACATACATGCTTTGAATTTTTTCCCCAATCTGTGGCTTGTTTTTTTTTTCCATTCATTAATGGTATCTTTTGAAGTTCAAAATGTTTGAAGACCAACTTATCTTTATTTAATCACTTGTGCTTTTGATGTTGTACCTAGACTTTGCCTAAGCCAAGGTCACTCTTTCACATTACTTTTACTAAAGATGACAATGAGGCTTGCTGTTACCGAGGAGACACTTACGTGCAAGACTGTGTTCCTGTGTAGGATCTTGTCCTTTCCTGACTCTCCCTCTCCACCCACTGCTACCAGAGCAGCATCCAAGTGAAGTCTGGTACTGGGCCAGGACTTCTACAAGCTGAAAAGGTTTTACAGAAAGCATAGCCATTTAGAGTGACTGAAGCTCCCACGAAATAACCAGACGCGTCCTCTGAGAAAATTCTCTTCTAGTTTTTTCAGTGTACCTTTGAGATGAAGGTAAGAAAAATGCCTACAATATAATTTTTTTTACCAGGGAGTTTGAATGAGGTAATACAACTCTACCTTTAGAGCGTGAACTGGTTAGTCAGCCCTGTCTGTCTGCAGCTGGCTGAGCTGTGGTCTTCACTGAAGAGGGAAGAACAGAAAAAAGCAAATGTTATATGAAAACTGGGGAACACATTATTAAATTCGGAGTGATCAAAGATTTCAGTTGTATCATAACTTCCCGGTCTCAGGTGGGCCTTCTGGGTCTATGAACTGTGAGGTCCATGCTGGATACTGATGAGATGATATTTTATGTGAATTTGTTATTATTTGAAACTTGTACTCAAACTTGGTAAGTTCTGTAAGCAAATACATAGTACAAGTTTCTAAGGATCATTTAATCACTTCAAAATTGAAAATTATTTTCTTTGATTTTAAGACCTGTAAAAGTATTTATTTAAGCTTGAAATTGGCCTCTGAACTTCTAAAAAAGTTTCTATCTAAAACAAATTTTATAATATAACATTGTAAATCAGTTATACTTCAAGAGAAAAATAAACTTTAAAGAACACATTTTATATGGAAAACAGAAGACAAATTATTAAATTTGGGGAGATCAGAAATTTCAACTGTATTACCAAATTAGAAAAATTGCCTGTTGTGACTTGCCAATAATTAAAACTAATCACTGTGTATACTGTTGTGATGTTAAAACTGACCAGAGAAATTTTATGACAAATAAATTGTGGAGCCTGGCTCATTTCATATATGTAGAAAGCATTTCAAAAATGTTCTTATGGAAGGAAACCTGTAAGATAACCCCCAAAGACTGCGATACAGTTGCATTCCAACTGCTGCATCTCCCTTCCCATAAATATGGACTAGACTTATGACTAGCTTCTAAACAAATAGAACATAGCTGAAGCACAGGGAAACATGGCCATTCCACGATGAAGTGACAACGGCCCCCACACTCACGTGCTCTGCCCCCCGCACTCACCTGCTCTGACCCCACACTCACATGCTCTGCCCCCACACTCACGTGCTCTGCCCCCTGCACTCACGTGCTCTGACCTCACACTCACGTGCTCTGCCCCCACACTCACGTGCTCTGCCCTCACACTCACATGCTCTGCCCCCACACTCACGTGCTCTGACCCCACACTCACATACTCTGACCTCACACTCACGTGCTCTGACCTCACACTCACGTGCTCTGCCCCCACACTCACATGCTCTGCCCCCACACTCACGTGCTCTGCCCCCTGCACTCACGTGCTCTGCCCCCACACTCACGTGCTCTGTCCCCACACTCACGTGCTCTGCCCCCTGCACTCACGTGCTCTGACCTCACACTCACGTGCTCTGCCCCCACAATCACGTGCTCTGCCAACACACTCACGTGCTCTGCCCTCCAAACTCATGTGCTCTGACCCCCACACTCGCGTGCTCTGCCCCCACACTCACATGCTCTGCCCCCACACTCATGTGCTCTGACCCCCACACTCGCGTGCTCTGCCCCCACACTCACATGCTCTGCCCCCTGCACTCACATGCTCTGCCCCCTGCACTCACGTGCTCTGACCTCACACTCACGTGCTCTGCCCCCTGCACTCATGTGCTCTGACCTCACACTCACATGCTCTGTGCCCACACTCACGTGCTCTGCCAACACACTCATGTGCTCTGTCCCCACACTCGCGTGCTCTGACCTCACACTCACGTGCTCTGCCCCCCACACTCACGTGCTCTGCCCTCACACTCACGTGCTCTGCCCTCACACTCACATGCTCTGCCCCCACACTCACGTGCTCTGTGCCCACACTCACGTGCTCTGCCCCCCACACTCACGTGCTCTGCCCCTCACACTCACATGCTCTGCCCCCTGCACTCATGTGCTCTGACCTCACACTCACGTGCTCTGACCCCACACTCACATGGTCTGCCCCCACACTCACGTGGTCTGCCCCCACACTCGCGTGCTCTGCCCCCTGCACTCATGTGCTCTGACCTCACACTCACATGCTCTGCCCCCACACTCACGTGCTCTGTGCCCACACTCACGTGCTCTGCCAACACACTCATGTGCTCTGTCCCCACACTCGCGTGCTCTGACCTCACACTCACGTGCTCTGCCCCCCACACTCACGTGCTCTGACCTCACACTCACGTGCTCTGCCCCCCACACTCACGTGCTCTGCCCCTCACACTCACATGCTCTGCCCCCTGCACTCATGTGCTCTGACCTCACACTCACGTGCTCTGACCCCACACTCACGTGGTCTGCCCCCACACTCACGTGCTCTGCCCCCACACTCGCGTGCTCTGCCCCCTGCACTCATGTGCTCTGACCTCACACTCACATGCTCTGCCCCCACACTCACGTGCTCTGTGCCCACACTCACGTGCTCTGCCAACACACTCATGTGCTCTGTCCCCACACTCACGTGCTCTGACCCCACACTCACGTGCTCTGCCCCCCACACTCACGTGCTCTGACCTCACACTCACGTGCTCTGCCCCCCACACTCACGTGCTCTGCCCCTCACACTCACATGCTCTGCCCCCTGCACTCATGTGCTCTGACCTCACACTCACGTGCTCTGCCCCCTGCACTCATGTGCTCTGACCTCACACTCACATGCTCTGTGCCCACACTCACGTGCTCTGCCAACACACTCATGTGCTCTGTCCCCACACTCGCGTGCTCTGACCTCACACTCACGTGCTCTGCCCCCCACACTCACGTGCTCTGCCCTCACACTCACGTGCTCTGCCCTCACACTCACATGCTCTGCCCCCACACTCACGTGCTCTGTGCCCACACTCACGTGCTCTGCCCCCCACACTCACGTGCTCTGCCCCTCACACTCACATGCTCTGCCCCCTGCACTCACGTGCTCTGCCCCCACACTCACGTGCTCTGTGCCCACACTCACGTGCTCTGCCCCCCACACTCACGTGCTCTGCCCCTCACACTCACATGCTCTGCCCCCTGCACTCATGTGCTCTGACCTCACACTCACGTGCTCTGACCCCACACTCACATGGTCTGACCCCACACTCACGTGGTCTGACCCCACACTCACGTGCTCTGCCCTCACACTCGCGTACTCTGACCCCACACTCACGTGCTCTGCCCCCACACTCACGTGGTCTGACCCCACACTCACGTGCTCTGACCCCACACTCACGTGCTCTGACCTCCACACTCACGTGCTCTGACCTCACACTCACGTGCTCTGACCCCACACTCACGTGCTCTGACCTCCACACTCACGTGCTCTGACCTCACACTCACGTGCTCTGACCCCACACTCGCGTGCTCTGACCTCCACACTCACGTGCTCTGCCCCCCACACTCATGTGCTCTGACCTCACACTCACATGCTCTGCCCCCACACTCACGTGCTCTGCCCCCTGCACTCACGTGCTCTGCCCTCACACTCACGTGCTCTGCCCCAACACTCGCGTGCTCTGACCTCCACACTCACGTGCTCTGCCCCCCACACTCATGTGCTCTGACCTCACACTCACATGCTCTGCCCCCACACTCACGTGCTCTGCCCCCTGCACTCACGTGCTCTGCCCCTCACACTCACGTGCTCTGCCCCAACACTCGCGTGCTCTGACCTCACACTCACGTGCTCTGCCCCCACACTCATGTGCTCTGCCCTCACACTCACGTGCTCTGCCCCCACACTCACGTGCTCTGACCCCACACTCACGTGCTCTGCCCCCTGCACTCACGTGCTCTGCCCCCACACTCACGTGCTCTGCCCTCACACTCACGTGCTCTGCCCCCACACTCACGTGCTCTGCCCTCACACTCACGTGCTCTGCCCCCACACTCACGTGCTCTGCCCTCACACTCACGTGCTCTGCCCTCACACTCACGTGCTCTGCCCCCACACTCACGTGGTCTGACCCCACACTCACGTGCTCTGCCCCCACACTCACGTGTTCTGCCCCCACACTCATGTGCTCTGACCTCACACTCACGTGCTCTGCCCCCCACACTCACGTGCTCTGCCCCTCACACTCACGTGCTCTGGAATAAGCCATGTTCATGTTGTGAGCTGCACCATGGACAGGTCCATGTGGCAGACACTCGTGCCTCTTGCCAACAGCCAGAAAAGGCTTGCGGCTGGACAGTATCAGTCACTGGCCCTGGGGGGTGGTCATGGCTCTCAAGGGACCCTCATCAATGAGGTTTTCAAATATTCAGAAAACTAAAAATATCTTCAAAATCAATACAACTTTTGGAAATGCTAATTATTCCAATTAAATGGACACTGGTCAAACCAAGACAGGGTGAGCTCAATTTAAATATCCTTCTATTCTCCAAGCAAGGGCTAATGAGAAAAATGCTCCAAGGAAGAGCTCCAAGCTAATGAGGAAAATGCTCCAAGTAAGGACTAATGAGAAAAATGCTACCACCAGCCAATATAACCACACTAATATTTGTAGGAAGAGTAAGCTTGACTGACATGATGACATCATAATAGAAATAGTTCTTGGCATTTTTTTTCACTTGAGGGCTGCATTGAAGGACAAAGGATATCTTGCTCATTCAAATTGCACATTATTTTTTTTTCATTTATTCAACAAACATTTATTAAATGGATACAGCATGCTTTAAACTGAGAATATACCAATAAACAAATTAGATATTGTCACTACCCTCAGTGGAGTTTGGAGTCTGTTTATCATAACAAGTGTAATACTTACTTAATTGACAAAGCCTGCTCATTCTCAGAAGGTCTGGGAAGACAAGAGTGTGTCCCTTTGGCAGATATTTGTGATGTGTCCATCATGTGCCAGAAACTGCTATGTCACAGGCTCTGTCTGTGTCCATCAGGAAAGATAAACACACAAAAAAACATTATTTTAAGTAAAAAGCACTACTAAGTGAAACTGCACATTCTTAATACTTGATATTCTAACTATTAAAAGTATGGGATTTATTTTATATTCCTGTGTTCAGTGGTAGCTTAGCAAAGGACATAATTCAAGATCAAGCAATTAAAGGGAGAAAAATTTCTTACTTCTCTTTAGCTATAGTGAATGATTCCAATATAGTGAATGATTCTAATAACTAGATATGGAGAACTTATTAACAACGAAAATGAAAAAAAAAACAAAAACAGGAAACACTTTAAGACAGTACTACTCAAAGTGTACAGATGGCCTGCAGTATCAGTAACATCTTTCATTAGAAAAGCAGATTCGCTATGGCAGCCTCAAACTACTGGATCAGAATCTCTGAGGCGGGGCTCCTCCTGGTAACTACTATGTCCTCCGGCTTAAAGCTCAACATTCAGAAAACTAAGATCATGACATCTGGTCCTATAACTTCATGGCAAATAGATGGGGAAACAGTGACAGATTTTATTTTGGGGGGCTCCAAAATCACTGCAGATGGTGACAGCAGCCATGAAATTAAAAGATGCTTGCTTCTTGGAAGAAAAGTTATGACCAGCTTAGACAGCATATTAAAAAGCAGAGACATTACTTTGTCAACAAAGGTCTGCCTAGTCAATGCTATGGTTTTTCCAGTGGTCATGTATGGATGTGAGAGTTGGACTATAAAGAAAGCTGAGTGCCAAAGAATGATGCTTTTGAACTGTGGTGTTGGAGAAGACTCTTGAGAGTCCCTTGGACAGCAAGGAGATCCAACCAGTTCATCCTAAAGGAAATCAGTCCTGAATATTCATTGGAAGGACTGATGCTAATACTTTGGCCACCTGATGCAAAGAACTGACTCATTTGAAAAGATCCTGATGCTGGGAAAGATTGAAGGTGGGAGGAGAAGGGGACGACAGAGGATGAGATGGTTGGATGGTATCACTGACTCAATGGACATGAGTTTGGGTAAACTCTGGGAGCTGGTGATGGATAGGGAGGCCTGGCATGCTGCAGTCCATGGGGTCGCAAAGAGTCAGACATGACTGAGCGACTGAACTGAACTAAAGTTAGAGAAATACTAAAGAAATTTTTTTCCAAGTGTGGCCCTGTCCTGAAATCAGAGAGTCTCCAAGACTAGCTAATGTAATATGCAATTCTACATTCTTTTTTTTACACTGCATTGAGGATTACATATTAGTAAAGTAAGCTGGACTAATTAATGATTATTCATAGTCTATGTTCATAACTTAAGATCAATTGCTCAAGTTTAATGATGAAATCAATCTATGTATTTTAGATATCTGATTGCATAACTCCTGCATTATAAAATAGTAAAAAGTTCCATGTGTTTTCAAGAATAACATTTGGTTACCAGCACATCATCAGGATATACCATTAGACTAGTGAAATGTGTTGCTGACTGAGAAGCCAGATTTGGAAAGTAGTACTGGCCTTATTAGACATAATTAAACAGTGATATAATGCATCTAATAGAAAAGGCAATGTCAGGCTTTTAAAATATTTTCTTTTTACAAAAAGATTTTCTGAGAGAAGAGATTGTAGCAGTTTGGATGGGAGATTCAAAACTCATATATTTTCCTTTCTTTTTTTTTTTTTTTGTTTCTTCCTTCCTTCTTTCCTTCCTCCCTTTCTTTCTGTTAACATTTCTGTGCCCCATTGAAAGAAGTGATACTGTTTGGGAGCTTTCCTGGTCCCCAGGTTTTGGAGGATTTGAGGTCAGAGGGAATAAGGATGGGGCTTCATACATCACAGCCTTGAGTTCGAGGATGTGGAGGGCAGTGCCTTGTGTGGGGATGGGGCGGGGAATTCAGGGGAGGAACAAGTCTGATGGTTCAGGACTCAGAGAAGACTATGTGAGGAGTTTCTGGAAGGAAAAGAAGGATTGAAACAAATATTCCCTTCTTCTCCTATGAGGCTGTGAGTCTCTGAAAATTTCTTCCCATTTCTGAAAGCATTTTGGTTTTGTCTTTTTTCAATCTATGCAGCAAGAGTAACTTTTTCTAGCAACTGTGAACTGGAAACATGAAAATCAAAGTAGGAGAGAGCAAAGGGGAAGGGAGCGCGCACAGAGTGCTTTTCCCGGAATCAGCCTGACGTCATCATGTCTGTTAACACCTGCCCTGCTTAATATCTTTCAGTTCAGTCACGGAAGAGGTTTCCATGGCCTCTGAAGTAGATGTTCTATATACCCTGACCTGGGAATTTTTCTCTCCCCTTCAACCTGAGACACCTTTAATCCAACCTCTCTCTTCTCCTCAAATTTCAATCCTCCTTGTATTATGGTCAGAGATGATCCCTTTCTCATGTATTTCTAGGATAAGACATCTGGCTCTTTCTTCATACTCGTTCCTTTTATTCTACATGCTTGTGGGCAGCATACCATGTAAACTTCTTTCACTTGGAGTGGGTTTAAGTATCTATAAAACAGTTCAAAGACATATTTGTGTAAGGGGAACCAGGACCTTGGCCCAAGGATGCATTACTGTTTGTGCTGTTTGTTTCTCCCAGGCCTCACATGCCCTCCCTTCCCTAATTAATAACTACTTGAATCTGTCAGCTGGAACTCAGGAAAGGTCAGGGAGGCTAAATGAAGCTTATTTCTTGTAGTCAAAGAAATGAGGGACACAGAAAGGCTTTGTGGCCAAGAACCCCACTGGGATCTGCTCCATATCATTAGTAACTGCCCTGCTCTATCCAAACACCACAGAGAAATCTCAGCCTCTTCCCCAACCCCACCAGCAAAGGGAAAGTTGGGAGTGTAGATTTTCATCCTTGCCTTGCAATGAGGCAATGCAGCCAACTCCTCCAACCCCTGGGGGTCAGAGAAGGCTTGTGTAAGTGTCGCTGGAGCTGCTCCAAGTTTTGCTCACAACTTATAACACCCCTCCACCTCTGCCTCCTTCAGTGGTGGTGGTGGAGGTTGAGTTGCTCAGTCATGTCCAACTCTGCAACCCCATGGACTGTAGCCTGCCGGGCTCCTCTGTCCATGGGATTCTCCAAGCAAGAATACTGAAGTGGGTTGCCATTCCCTTCTCCAGGGGATCTTCCTGACCCAGGGATCAAAACCCAGGTCTTCTGCATTGCAGGCAGATTCTTTACTGACTGAGCTACAAGAGAAGCCCTTTAGTGGGACAGAACATAAATCTTTAAGGTGAAGTGTTCAGAGTTAAGAAGGGAAGCTATATACACACACATAAACACACATACACACACACAGATGGAACAAGCTGAGACTATGATGGTGACAAATCTAGCTTCAATAGACCTTGAATCACATTATATGTTAATTTAATCACATTAGCATATTAAATGACACAACTACAGGTGGTCAGGACCAGAAATTAAGGACCAAAAAAGGATAAAAAAGAGGTGGCACACTCCCTTGGAAAAAGCCCTTCCCTTCACTTGTGGACTAGTGCATGTGATTCCCCATCATCCACCTCACTCTTCCTCTCTTTGTCTTTATTCTTTACAATTAAATCCCTCTCACCAGGTGGGCAAGAAGTTGATCTGTAAAGTTAGTTCCAGCTTCTCCATTCCTTGGCCAACCAACCAAAGCTTGTACTGTGTTGATCTCAGCGTCGGTTTCATTATTTGCCTACTCAAAAAAGAATCCTCCCCTGCTGAAGCAGAGAGCCTCCACTGAGCTCGGCCTGAACAAGATCCATATGACTTAATTCGATAATATAGGAACCAGAATATTCATCCTCAGCAGGTGTTATGAGTGCTGGTGATACTGAGTGTCAGTCTCAGCAGTGTCCCTGAAGACACAGAGACCCTGGACTTCCACCTCCGCCCAACAAGAGCAAGGCACTCTGACTCCTCCCTGCTGAGGTGGTTTCAGAGTCAGGATGCTCACCACCATTCAAAAGTAATGGGTCTCCCCCATGGTGTCAGGTTAGGAAAAGGAGAAGCAGGAACAAGGCACCCATGCCCCTCCCAGCAGGAGGTATCAGCGAAGGTCCAGTGGGATCCAGAACTTTCAATGCTGCTGAGCAATAACAAGGAAACCCTTACCTCCGGGTGTGAACAAAGACAAATCCAAGACCTGGAGACCATAACCGGGATCCCTATTTTACCAGCCAGTAATGATGTGGCTTGTCTTCCTCTGTGAGAGAGGTTGAACAGAAGATTTATAAAAGCTCCAGAATCTCAAAATATGATACTCAAAACAACTAGGTTTTTACTGAAAATCACTCATCACTAAGAACCAAGGCAATCACAACATATATGAGAAAAGACACTCAATGGACACAAACAACAAGATACCAGACACATTGGAATCATCTGATTCCAACATTCTTACACAGCACTGATATTTCAAAGGGAGATAAAGAGGTCTGATGTATTTGCAGAAGGAACATTCAATGAGTAGGACATGGGAGAAAACAAAAGTGCCGTCTTAATTTACAAAATCTTTGCACTGGTTTCTAAACTATTTTGCAGAGTCTCGCACTGAGAATGTGAATTTATTGACTGTCGGCTTGTACACAGCAGTGTGTTTGTGTTCGTCCCAGACTCCTGTAGCCGAGTCACGCTGCTGTATGCCTGACCCCAGCACAGCACTGTGAGCCAGCCGCGCTCTGATGTAAAATGATGTGAAAACGCATGGTTAGGCTGCTTCAAATGGGAACGTAACAATAATGAAACAAGATACTTGAGAAGATAGGCCAAAAAAGAATATGGAACATAAAGTTGTCGGGAATCCAAAGGGCCACAGAAGTCTGGTATAAATCATCATTTCTTTACTCCAAAACGTATTTTACCTCCTGGGATATCTACTACTATGGTCCAGAGCCTGGGGAAGGTCCTTAGTTTCTCACCTTGTGGATGTGGGTACATGATATAGAAGCACTTATAGATTACGGGAAGTTGCATCTCTCCCATTTAAAAATCCTGGATCTTTGAATAAACTCCATAAATAATAGTGTTAATCACAGAGAACAAGACAGTCAGAGATACACCACATGATATTGCTATGGACCCTAAGACTTTTCAGACAGGGCTTTATGGTAAAAAGGAGGAACCATCCTCAAGACAGAAGAATTCAGTTTCTGTTGCAAGCTCAGGGCCTGACTGAAAAAGAATTACATACTCTCTCTGATCATCAGTTTTTTCATCCAGTGTGTAAGGTGAGGGGTTTCAAAGTAAGTCGTACAATGCTATCATTCTGACTACTCAATATAAATACCTACAAGCTTCACAGGTGTCTTACAAAACAAAACATGTTATTCGTATGCATATTCAGGATCATTTTGTTCAGTTCAGTTCAGTCGCTCAGTCATGTCTGACTCTTTGTGATCCCATGGACTGCAACATGCCAGGCCTCCCTGTCCATCACCAACTCCCAGAGCTTACTCAAACTCTTGTCCATCAAATCAGTGATGCCATCCAACCATCTCACCTTCTGTCATGCCCTTCTCCTCCTGCCTTCACTTTCTCAGCATCAGGGTCTTTTCAAATGAGCCAGTTTTTCATATCAGGTGGCCGAAGTATTAGAGTTTCAGCTTCAGCATCAATCCTTCCAATGAATATTCAGGACTGATTTCCTTTAGTTGGTTGGATCTCCTTGCAGTCCAAGGGACCCTCAAGAGTCTTCTTCAACACCACAGTTCAAAAGCATCAGTTCTTCTACAACTGCACAAAGCAATTCATGTGTAAAAATTGTATCTAAATTTCTATGAAAACAGTTATATATTTTAATTTTTATCTTTTTCAGTAGTGTACAGTTCATCTCCTTAAAAGTACCTTTTATGGATGCTGCATATATACCAACCCCTGGGTCTGCTAACCCAGAAAGCCACTAGCATGATGTCTTTCATATTTGATCTGACATCCCATTGCCTTTTGGCTAAAGTGAATTCAGTTTTTCCATTTGTGAGGGTCTCCGAATCCGAAAGGGCATTGCAGTACACAGCAGGGACCTGGTGTGCTCACATCATGGCGTAAGAACCACGTTTATGAAACAACCACAGTCCAACTTCGAAGAAAGAGGTAAGTGGCCTGTGTCAAAGAAGAAATAGAATTCCATTTTGCATCAAAGAAGAAATAGAATTTATGTTACATCTTAAGACTTAAAAGTTGTCAGAAGTATTTCACTTGAATTCACTTTTAAACAAGGTAGAAGGGAGGGAACAGAAAATCCCTGTTTCAAAAGTTTGTAGAAGATATAAAGAATAAAAATAAATAACTACTCTTTCTAAAAAGAATACTTACCCATATCTTTGAAGGCCTCTGTTGGTCCTTTTTAAATCCTAACTTGTTTGTTATTTCTACTGCTTTTCTTTACAGTTTCAATATACTGCTAAATAAGATATTGTTCTGACTTGCATGTTTTTGAATTTTAAATAAGTGGAATCAAACTATATATGTTCTGCAACCTGCTTTTTTGCTCAATGTTATAATATTCATTCTCATGAAAATTTTGCTGCAGTCTATTGTCATTGTTTTATAGCATCCCTTATAAAATTATTTTAAGCAAATGCATCCATTCTAATTGATTGTTTTTCCTCCATTTTCAATATTGCAATAGAAACAGCTACGAATATTATCAGATGAGGTTTCTCGATAAGGGAGTTGGAATTTTTCTAGGTTATATACAGTGTAATTGCCATGTCAAAAGGTTTACACATTGATATCTACTAAATTATGAAAAACTGTCTTCCAAGGTGGTTGTAACAATTTATATCCCTACAAGCAGTTTAAAGGCAAAGTCACCCATTTTGAATGTGTTCAAGTTGGTGTTTGGGAAATGATATATCATTGTATTTAATCTATATTTTCTTAATTACTGAGGCAGCACACAAAGAGAAATAATTTTAGTTAATAATAAATGCCATGAAAAATGAACAAGCCAAGGAGAAAATGATGGGAAGGGCTACTTCAGAAGAAGGATTGGGGGAGAGGTCTCCCCATGGAGGACTGTCAGTGTTAGAAATAGGTGAGAGGGGGATGGGGAGGGAGATGGGAGGGAGGTTCAAAAGGGAGGGGATATATATATATACCTATGGCTGATTCATGTTGAGGTTTGACAGAAAACAGCAAAATTCTGTAAAGCAATTATTCTTCAATAAAAAAAAAGAAAAGAAATAAGTGATAACATGGGGTGAGCCAGATAAGTAGGATGGGGATAGGTATCTGCAGGGCAGATTGAGGGGTTCTGGCTCTAAGAAGAGGCAAAACATCCTTTCAAATACTGAAATTAAATATTTTTAGTTGATGAGTTAGTGAACAGGCCAGAAGGATCTCAGCTAGATTGCGAGATTTAAACAGATGGTGTTGAAGAGGGAACAGAGCTTTGGGTATGAAAAGGGAGATGGTAGGGGCCATACATGGTGCCTATTTATTCTCTTAATTAAGGCCTGAATTACTTTGCATTATAAGAAAATCACATGTGAAAACAAAGTTTTAAAAATCCTTGAGAAGAATTAACCTGTCATGAATTATGCAAATATTTTAAGCTTAAAAGAACAATTAAGATCTTTATAGATGTATGGAATTGAAACAAACTTTGGTCTATTAAATTTAAGACCTGTGTGGTTTTGTAAGACAATGCCTTGGTTGTGTTAAATCTGGATGAAGCATTTCCAGTCCTTTGGAGATGACTTTTATTCCAAGTTTTATTATCTGTCATCCCATTGAGTCATTCGTTTTCTGGACTGAAAAGCAAATGAATGTTAAGTTGTCTTGAATGTTAAGCTGAGTTGAGTGTTGTCATTCACCCCAGGAAAAGGATTCATTTGTTATTGATCAATGAAGTCTAGAGGCATTTTCCTTTCTAAAGGAAACTTTTCTTATTTTCCTTAGTGGATCACTTGGGGCTGCTCTTGCAAGCAGATGACAAGAAGAAATCAGACATGTAAGTTATTTGTCAGGGAAACACCTATGGAAGATGAAGAAGTGATGGAGCAGGAAGAGGAGGGAAAAGCATTCACATTGCTTTGCAGATCGGATGCCTGCAAAGGGAGACAAGGAAATAGGGAATGTTGTGGAGGAAGAGCCTCAGATTTCAGTGCAGCTCTGAGAAGTCTCAGCTAGGTGTACAGGGAACCCAGGGTCAAAGGCTGCCAGCTATGGGAATCCCACACAGGGCAGAGAGGCCCTGATTCATTATCTAAACATTGGCAGGGAGCATACTGGGGAGAGCATGGCCTCAGCATAAAGGTTGTGTGGTGGTACCAAAGTGCTGGAGGCACAGCAGCTGGAGGCTGTCAATTTCTCACACTCCTCACAATAGGTTTTTTGAAGGCAGAATTGAAAAATGCCCCTCCTGAGCTACCTCTCATAAATAAAATCTATAAAATTTGGTATATCAAGATGCTTACAGTCTTTGATGTCTGCAGAACAATGAAATATGATAAATACATCTGGGCTTCTAGTCAACATGCTGATCTATCAGTTATAATGTGTAAGAATATCTCACTTGGGACTTCCCTGGTGGTTCAGTGGTTAAGAATCTGCCTTGCAGTGAAGGGGACAGGTTCAATCCCTGGCTAGGGAACTAAGATCCCACGTGCAGCAGGACAACTAAACCTGTGCACCACCACTGAAGTGTGACACAGCCAAATAAATAGATAAATATTTAAAAAATAATATCTCCTTGTTTTCCTAATGATATTGAAAAGAAATAAAATTGTTTGGTTCAAGAAATCATTTTACAGGACTTTTCTTTATTTACAAACAAATTAAAACCTCACAATATTTTTTTCAACTTACAAATTAGACCAACATAGAGGCATTTTCTGGAGAAGGCAATGGCACCCCACTCCAGTGTTCTTGCCTGGAGAATCCTAGGGATGGGGAAGCCTGGTGGGCTGCCGTCTATGGGGTCACACAAAGTTGGACACGACTGAAGCAACTTAGCAGCAGCAGAGGCATATTCTGTAGTTTCCTTTTTCAGGGATTCTGTTTTGTGTTCCTATCCTCAGGTACCCTTAACTGGTTTACTGTGAATATGGTTTCTTCTGCATAAACCCATACTAATTATCTATTTGGAATTTCATACACAATAATTGCTATCCCTGACCCAGTGTTCCCAAACCACTCATGTCTCTCTAGAATATTCTGTGGCTAGTGATTCTGACATACGACTATGGAAACCAGCCCTCCTTCAGTGTTTATTACATGATATTCAGAACTCTCAGACTTGTTTGCCTCATTGACTTTATTCCTATTAATACCACATCCCATTAAAGTGGAAAAGCACAACCACCAGATACACATAAAAGAGGCCAAGCTTAACGAAGAAACTTTTTCTTCATCCGTCTCTTTGTTTCTAATGTTCGGCTTATCAAATTTACAATAGGAAAAGGGGTGAATAGGCTCACTTACTAAAAGCAGAAATGGAGAATGAAATGAATTAGTCAGTTAGAACAAGGGTACAGCATGCAGTATCAGGTTGGCCGTCTGTGTGGGAGAAGAGAAAGCTGCACTTCTGCAGGAGGTCTCTCTAATGAGGCCGCGTGACCCAAGAAGGTGCTGAGAATCTGGAAGTTGGCATGCACTCGTGCTGTCCACCATGTGACCTGCCTGTGTTTCTACCTCTTTCTGTCTCAGTAGAACCTCTAACTAGCTGGCATGATTTATGTAGCATTAGCCCCACAACTGCAGTAAATCCGGGAAGAGAGTAACTTTCCAGTTGAAAATCAATATTTTTTGCTTTCCCAATGGCCTCACCTTCTGGGACCCTGACTCTACCTAGGCATTTTTGCCCTTGAATTGCTCTTACTGATCACCTAATTTTCCTTGCTTCTGTCGAGACTCCTAAGCCCTCTTTAATGGAAACAAAAAATGTTCAATGACAGCTGCTGTGGGAATACCCATTAAAAATGGAACACAAGTCACTGAACTATTAGAGGACTTTGTTGTTGTTGTTTAGTCATTAAGTGTCCAATTCTTTGGCGACCTCGTGAACTGTAGCCCTTGATTCATGGACCTAACATTCCAGGTTCCTATGCAATATTGCTCTTTACAGCATCAGACTTTGCTTCCATCACCAGTCACATCCACAACTGGGTGTTGTTTTTGCTTTGGCTCCATCTCTTCATTCTTTCTTTCTAACCCACTCCAGTATTCTCACCTGGAGAATCCCAGGGACGGGGGAGCCTGGTGGCCTGCCGTCTATGGGGTCGCACAGAGTCGGACACGACTGAAGTGACTTAGCAGCAGCAGCAGCAGATTCATTCTTTCTAGAGTTATTTCTCCACTTATCTCCAGTAGCATACTGGGCACCTACTGACCTGGGGAGTTCATCTTTCAGTGTCCTATCTTTTTGCCTTTTCATACTGTTCATGGGGTTCTCAAGGCAAGAATGCTGAAGTGGTTTGCCATTCCCTTCTCCAGTGGACCACGTTTTGTCAGAACTCTCCACCATGACCCATCTGTCTTGGGTGGCCCTACACAGCATGGCTCATAGTTTCAGGAGTGACTCTGGGCTGCCTGGAGATCCTGTAAATGCCAATGGTCAACAGGAGATGCCAAGAGTGAACATTGACATTTCAGGAGTCAGCGAACTAAAATGTGCTGGAATGGGTGAATTTAACTTAGATAACCATTATATCTACTACTGTGGGCAAGAATCCTTTGGAAGAAATGGAGTAGCCATCATGGTCAATAAAAGAGTCTGAAATGCAGGAGTCAACAAAAGAGTCCATTTTGGATGCAATCTCAAAAACGACAGAATGATCTCTGTTCATTTCCAAGGCAAACCATTCAATATCACAGTAATCCAAGTCTATGCCCCGACCAGTAATGCTAAAGAAGCTGAAGTTGAACGGTTCTATGAAGACCTACAAGACCTTCTAGAACTAACACTCAAAAAAGATGTCCTTTTCATTATAGGGGACTGGAATGCAAAAGTAGGAAGTCAAGAAATACCTGGAGCAACAGGCAAATTTGGCCTTGGAGTACAGAATGAAACAAGGCAAAGGCTAATAGAGTTTTGCCAAGAGAACACACTGATTATAGCAAATACCCTCTTCCAACAACAGAAGAGAAGACTCTGCACATGGACATCACCAGGTGGTCAATACTGAAATCAGATTGATTATATTCACTGCAGCCAAAGATGGAGAAGTTCTATACAGTTAGCAAAAACAAGACTGAGAGCTGACTATGGCTCAGATCATGAACTCTTGATTTACAAATTCAGACTGAACTTGAAGAAAATAGGGAAAACCAATAGACCATTCAGGGATGACCTAAATCAAATCCCTTATGATTATAAAGTGTAAGTGATGGATGGAGGTTCATAACACTGTACAGGACACAGGGATCAAGACCATCCCCAAAGAAGAGGAAAGCAAAAAGGCAAAATGACTGTTTGAGGAGGCCTTACAAATAGCTGTGAAAAGAACAGGAGTGAAAAACAAAGGAGAAAAGAAAAGATATACCTATTTGAATGTAGAATTCCAAAGAATAGTAAGGAGAGATAAGAAAGCCTTTCTTAGCGATCAATGTGAAGAAATAGAGGAAAACAACAGAATGGGAAAGACTAGAGATCTCTTCAAGAAAATTAGAGATACCAAGGGAACATTTCATGCAAAGATGGGCACAATTAAGGACAGAAATGTATGGACCTAACAGAAGCAGAAGATATTAAGAAGAGGTGGTAAGCATACACAGGAGAATTATACAAAAAAGACCTTTATGACCCAGATAACCACGATGGTGTGATCACCAACCTAAAGCCAGACATTCTGGAATGTGAAGTCAAGTGGGCCTTAGGAAGCATCACTACGAACAAAGCTAGTGGAGGTGATGGAATTCCAGTTGAGCTATTTCAAATCCTGCAAGATGATGCTGTGAAAGTACTGCACTTAATATGCCAGAAAATTTGGAAAACTCAGCAGTGGCCACAGGACTGGAAAAGGTCAGTTTTCATTCCAATCTCAAAGAAAAGCAATGCCAAAGAATGCTCAAACTACTGCACAATTGCACTCATCTCACACGCTAGTTAAGTGTTGCTCAAAATTCTCCAAGCCAGGCTTCAACAGTATGAACTGTGAACTTCCAGATGTTCAAGCTGGATTTAGAAAAGGCAGAAGAACCAGAGATCAAATTGCCAACATCCGTTGGATCATTGAAAAAAGAGAGTTCCAGAAAAACATCTACTTCTGCTTCATTGACTATGCCAAAGCCTTTGACTGTATGAACCACAACAAACTCTGGAAAATTCTGAAAGAGATGGGAATACCAGATCACCTGACCTGCCTCCTGAGAAATCTATATGCAGGTCAGGAAGCAACAGTTAGAACTGGACATGGAACAACAGACTGGTTCCAAATCGGGAAAGGAGTATGTCAAGGCTGTATATTGTCACCCTGCTTATTTAACTTATATGCAGAGTACATTATGAGAAATGCTGGGCTGGATAAAGCACAAACTGGAATCAAGATTGTCATGATAAAATATCAATAACATCAGATATGTGGATGACACCACCATTATGGCAGAAAGGGAAGAACTATAGAGCCTCTTGATGAAAGTGAAAGCGGAGAGTGTAAAAGCTACCATAAAGCTCAACGTTCAGAAAACCAAGATCATGGCATATGGTGTCATCACTTCATTTCAAATAGATGGGGAAACAGTGGAAACAGTGTCAGACTTAATTTTCTTGGGTTCCAAGATCACTGCAGATGGTGACTGCAGTCATGAAATTAAAAGACTCCTACTCCTTGGAAGAAAAGTTGTGACCAATCTAGACAGCATATTAAAAAATAGAGACATTACTTTGCCAACAAAGGTCCATCTAGTCAAGGCTATGGTTTTTCCAGTAGTCATGTATGGATGTGAGAGTTGGACAAAAAGAAAGGGAGCACCAAATAATTGATGCTTTTGAACTGTGGTGTTGGAGAAGACTCTTGAGAGTCCCTTGGACTGCAAGGAGATCCAACCAGTCCATCCTAAAGGAATGATGCTGATGCTGAAACTCCAATACTTTGGCCACCTGATTCAAAGAGCTGACTCATTGGAGAAGACCTCGATGTTGGGAAAGATTGATGGCAGGAGGAGAAGGGGATGACAGAGCATAAGATGGTTCGATGGCATCACTGAGTCAATGGAAATTAGTTTGAGTAAACTCTGCAAGTTGGCAATGGACAGGGAGGCTTGGTGTGCCACGGTTCATGGGGTCACAAAGAGTCAGACATGACTGAGATACTGAACTGAACTGTAGCCCACTAGCCTCCTCCATCCTTGGGATCCTCCAGACAAGAATACTGGAGTAGGTAGCAATTTCCTTCTCTGGACGATCTTCCCAAACCAGGGATCAAATCCACGTCTCCTGCATTGGCAGGCAGATTCTTTACCACTGAGCCACCAGGAAAGCCCTATTAGAAGACTTACTGCAAACCAAATAATTAAGTATTCTGCAAATCAGTGTTTACACTGGAAGCCAGACCACCCAAAGTCAAGGAAGTTCCCTGACTGACAAATATGTTAACTGCTTTCCAAGAAAATTTGACCACCCACATACTTCCCCTTGATTAATCTTAAAAGATGGAAACCTCTACTTGCAGAACCTTAGGCACAACAACCTGCTAACATTTGAGGCTGAAATGGATGCATCTGGATGTTTTGCCACTCAGATGGATTTTGAAGATACTCTGACAGCCACTTGATCTCTTGGTCTCTTGCCCAAAATCTAGCCCACAGTCTCCATAAAATTACAGATCAGGGCAAAAGAAATCTTGAAAATCTCTTTTACAGGTATCAGAGAGACAGGATGATGAGAGTTAGCTCTATTATTATATGGCCCAGGGATCATGTATTTGTATTTCTGTGGATAAAGATAAATGGATAAAGTTTAAATTAAAATTCTCTATTTGTATCTGTATGTATTTTTTTTTCCTGTTTACGAATGTGTAATAATTTTCTACCTTGGGGCAGTGTTACAAAATTACACTATGGAATTTCTTAAAGGGACCTCTATTTTGATTAGCTTAAAGATAAATATATACAAATTGAATAGTTCTAAAATACCCAGAAATTAAGAAAATTGTATTTCTGATGTTTTTATATGCTTAAAAAAGTATTTGCAACCCCATTGACTGTAGTCAGCCAGGCTCCTCTGTCCATGGTCATTCTCCAGGCAAGAATACTGGAGTGGGTTGCAATGCCCTCCTCCAGGAGATCTTCCCAATCCGGGGATCAAACCCAGGTCTTTCACATTGCAGGTGGATTTTGTACCAGCTGAGCCTCTGGGGAAACCCAAGAATACTAGAGTGAATAGCTTATCCCTTCTCCAGGGGATCTTCCCAACCCAGGAATCAAACTGGGGTCTCCTGCATTGCAGGCAGATTCTTTACCAGTTGAGCTACCAGGGAAGCCTCTTCGTATAGAAATTAACTCAAAAGTTTTTAAAATTCAAGTTTACATAATTAAGACAAAACTTTGTCAGAAAACCAATAATAGTATTGGTCTAATAAAGACAGTTATATTTTCAACACTATACTACTAGATATGCTACTATTTTTTATAACACTATACTACTAGATATACTATATTTTCAATATATACTACTATTCTACTCAGATATACTCTTCCTCAACTTACATAGGTTTTCCAATTGAATAAAGTAGCATTGTATATACCAGGTGTTTCAGATTATGAAAAATATAAACTTTGTGTTTAATCAAAATGAACCACTACTCAAGTCAATCTTACCACAATGATTCTTATGATTTTTAGTATGAAGACAGTTTTCTCTTTAGGTAACTTAAAATCTTGGACTTATGCTAAATAATAAGTTAAATAATAGCTTAGTTAAATTAAATAGTTAAGTTAAATAATAGCTTTCTTTAGCTACCTGTATCATTTTAAAATAAGATAAAACATTAAAAATTAGTTGTTATTGGGTCTTTAGGCATGTCCATGCAAACTCTTAGTTGAGGCATGTGGGATCTAGTTCCCCCACCAGGGATCGAACCCAGTCCCCCTGCATTGGGAGTGCAGAGTCTTGGCCACTGGACCACCAGGGAAGACAGGTTTCAGGAACTTTAAAAAGAAGGATTCCAAATTCCTCTCTCCCATCCTTGTGATACGGCTGTCAATAATTTCACTTATCCATGTGCCATAATTCCTTAACACATTACTATTATCACATCAAAGAGTTCTTTTTATTTTTTTTTCATTGATTTTTATTAGTTGGAGGCTAATTACTTTACAATATTGTAGTGATTTTTGCCATACATTGACATGAATCAGCCATGGATTTACATGTGTTCCCCATCCAGATCCCCCCTCCACCTCCCTCCCCATCCCATACCTCTGGGTCTTCCCAGTGCACCAGCCCTGAGCACCCATCTCATGCATCCAACCTGGGCTGGTGATCTATTTCACCCTTGATAGTATACTTGTTTCAATGCTATTCTCTCAGAACATCCCACCCTTGCCTTCTCCCACAGAGTCCCAAAGTCTGTTCTGTACATCTGTGTCTCTTTTTCTGTTTTGCATATAGGGTTATCATTACCATCTTTTTAAATTCCATATATATGTGTTAGTATACTGTATTGGTCTTTATCTTTCTGGCTTCACTCTGTATAATGGGCTCCAGTTTCATCCGTTTCATTAGAACTGATTCAAATGAATTCTTTATAATGGCTGAGTAATATTTCCATGGTGTATATGTACCACACCTTCCTTATCCATTCGTCTGCTGATGGGCATCTAGGTTGCTTCCATGACCTGGCTATTATAAACAGTGCTGTGATAAACATTGAGGTGCATATGTCTCTTTCAGGTCTGATTTCCTTGGTGTGTATGCCCAGGAGTGGGATTGCTGGGTCATATGGCAGTTCTATTTCCAGTTTTTTAAGAAATCTCCACACTGTTCTCCATAACGGCTGTACTAGTTTGCATTCCCACCAACAGTGTAAGAGGGTTCCTTTTTCTCCACACCCTCTCCAGCGTTTACTGCTTGTAGAGTTTTGGATAGCAGCCATCCTGACTGGCATGTAATGGTACTTCATTGTGGTTTTGATTTGCATTTCTCTGATAATGGATGATGTTGAGCATCTTTTCATGTGTTTGTTAGCCATCTGTATGTCTTCTTTGGAGAAATGTCTGTTTAGTTCTTTGGCCCTTTGTTTGATCAGGTCATTTATTTTTCTGGGATTGAGCTGCAGGAGTTGCTTGTATATTGTTGAGATTAATCCTTTGTCTGTTGCTTCCTTTGCTATGATTTTCTCCCAATCGGAGGGCTGTCGTTTCACCTTGCTTATAGTTTCCTTTGTTGTGCAAAAGCTCTTAAGTTTAATTAGGTCCTATTTGTTTATCTTTGCTTTTATTTCCAATATTCTGGGATGTGGGTCATAGAGGATCCTGCTGTGATTTATGTCGGAGAGTGTTTTACCTGTGTTCTCCTCTAGGAGTTTTATAGTTTCTGGTCTTACATTTAGATCTTTAATCCATTTTGAGTTTGTTTTTGTGTATGGTGTTAGAAAGTGTTCTAGTTTCATTCTTTTACAAGTGGCTGACCAGTTTTCCCAGCACCACTTGTTAAAGAGGTTGTCTTTTTTCCATTGTATATTCTTGCCTCCTTTGTTGAAGATAAAGTATCCATACGTACATGGATTTATGTCTGGGCTTTCTATTCTGTTCCATTGATCTATATTTCTGTCTTTGTGCCAGTACCATACTGTCTTGATGACTGTGGCTTTGTAGTAGAGCCTGAAGTCAGGCAGGTTGATTCCTCCAGTTCCATTCTTCTTTCTCAAGATTGCTTTGGCTATTCGAGTTTTTTTTTTTGTATTTCTATACAAATTGTGAAATTATTTGTTCTAGTTCTGTGAAAAATACCATTGGTAGCTTGAAATTTACTAGAGCTAATCAATGAATACAGTAATGTTACAGGATATAAGATTAACACAGAGAAATCCCTTGCATTCCTATACACTAACAATGAGAAAACAGAAAGAGAAATTAAGGAAACAATACCATTCACCATTGCAACAAAAAGAATACTTAGGAGTATATCTACCTAAAGAAACAAAAGACCTATATATAGAAAACTATAAAACACTGATGAAAGAAATCAAAGAGGACACAAATAGATGGAGAAATATACCGTGTTCATGGATTGGAAGAATCAATATTGTGAAAATGAGTATACTACCCAAAGCAATCTATAGATTCAATGCAATCCCTATCAAAGAGTTCTTTATAGATTGCTTAAGAATAAGAAAACCAAAGGATTTCATTTTATCTTCATTCATTTCTGCTGGGAGTCTCCTCCATTATGTAGATCAAACTTTCCGATCTTTGTCAGTTGTTCTGTGTTTATTGTTCATGGTGATGTAAGTGCCAGACAGTTCAAATTCTTCTAATGTTCTTGTTTCTGTCTCTCCTCTTGACTTCGGGGCTTCCCTACATACTGTTCCTCAGAGAGAGCCTGTATCTTGCAGTTGTTTGCCCTGTGAGCTCCTTTTACTAGAAACCTGCTTCCCAGGTGGTGCTAGTGGTAAAGAACCCACCTGTCAATGCAGGAGACATAAGAGACGCAGGTTGGATCCCTGGTTGGAAGATCCCCTGGAAGAGGGCATGGCAACCCACTCCAGTATTCTTGCCTGGAAAACCCCATGAACAGAGGAGCCTGGTGGGCTACAGTCCATGGGGTCCCAAAGAGTCAGACATGACTGAAGCAATTTAGCACTCACATACATGACTGTGATGGTGAACTGTGGGCTTAGAAAAGCATTCTATGATCTTCCAGTAAATCCTAGTCCCTACTGGGCATCTGTTTGAGGCTGTGAACTTCACAGGTGTTTCTGACTCACCCCTGTGATATAACTCTTTCCCCTGCCTCCATTTCTTTCCTTGGCTGCAGCAATTCCAGTCTGTATCCTTGAAGCCCATCCCCTGTTGATATGTCCACCTACCCACTCATCTCATCACATGAGAAAGGATGGATGCAGAAAGCTGGTCAGGGGGGAATTTATTTCCTCCAGTTTGGATGGGATTTCAGAATCACTCTCTGGCCAAGTTCTTTCTCTGAAGGGTAAGATTCTGCTACATAAAAAGCCCTGGACACATTTCAAAACAGTTTATATCCCCCCCACCCCCCGCCCACTGCCAACTCCTCTCATCACCCCTTCCAGAGCCCCCAGGGTATCTTTCCCCATCCTTACTCTGAGAACCAGGGGGGTAAGCCCTGAAGACTGTGGCTCCTGGGATTTTTTTCCCCCTTTCAAGTAGTCATGCTTGGCTTCTAACAATTTGTGAAAATTACCATTTAAGTCATCCTGCTAGTTTAGGGCTCCTGCTACAAGTAAGTGGATCTTGGCCACTGTAACTCTCTGGATATGCCTGTCTTTCCAAATTCTGGGGTGACAACTAGTCTTGCAACTTTAGGTCTTTGTTGAGTCTAAGAAAAGTTGTTTATTTTCAGTTTTTCCAGATTTTTAATTTTTTTAAGGATAGATGTGATGACTTCTGGAAATTGCTTCTCTTAATGTTAGCATCTTATGCAATCATAGTACAGCTGTTGCTGCTGCTAAGTAAGTAATACTGGTCCTACACTATTAGGGCTTCCTAGGTGGCGCAGTGGCAAATAATCTGTCTGTCAACATAGGAGACGCAGGAGACATGAATTTGATTCCTGTGTGGGGAAGATTTCCTGGAGGAAAAAATGGCAACCCACTCCAATACTCTTGTCTGGGAAATCCAATCCATGGGATTGCAAAGAGCTGGACACGACTGAGTGACTGAGCACACAATACACTATTAACTGCAGAATTCATTCTAATTTCACCAGCCTTTCCATTAATGTCCTTTGTCTGTTCCAGAGCCAGGTGAGAATAAAATACCACATTTAGTCATATATTAGCCTTGTGCTTACTCAGCTGTGTCTGACTCTTTGTGACCTCAGTGACTGTAGCCCACCAGACTCGTCTGTCCATGGGGATTCTCCAGGCAAGGATACTGGAGTGGGTTGCCATGCCCTCCTCCAGGGGATCCTCCTAACCCAGGGATCAAACCCAGGTCTCCCACATTGCAGGCAGGTTCTTTACTGTCTGAGTCACCAGAAAAGCCTGTATATCAGCCTAGTCATCCACAATCTATGATAACTTCTCAGACTTTTCTTATTCTTCATGATTTTTTCAGATTTGAAGATCTCTCATTTAGTTTTTCTCTAATGTTTTCTCATGACTAGACTTGGGTCCCAGGATTCAGTATGGGGTCTATACTAGCAGTGTCAGCAGCAGTTAGGAATGCTTAGAAATGCAACTTCTCGGCCATACCCCAGACTTTTTGGCATTGACATCCAGAAATCTTGGTTATATCTACCTTCTGAATAAATGTGATGCAAAGAGGAAAACTTCCCTGGTGGCTCAGATGGTAAAGTGTCTGCCTACAAGTGTGGGAGACCTGGGTTCAATCCCTGGGTTGGGAAGATCCTCTGGAGAAGGAAATGGCAACCCACTCCAGTACTCTTGCCTGGAAAATCCCATGGACGGAGGAGCCTGGTAGGCTACAGTCCATGGGGTCGCAAAGAGTCGGACATGACTAAGCGACTTCACTTCTATGGGTTTGGGGCAAATATAGCACTTTTTTGTGCACCATATCAGAGGATACATGATATCAATATAACTTACAATTGAGGATGGGCAGTACCTGCCAGTTTTCTCCACTGTAAAGTTACTCCTTTTCTCTCTCAAGTATCTGTTAGCTAGAAATCAATCACTAAATCCAGTGTATGCCCAAGGAGAGGGAAATCAAACTCCACCTCTTGTAGGCAGGAATTTATCTATTTCTTCATATATTATTTGTAATTTTTCTGAAGTTTATTTTTATGGTCAATAGGTTCTTTATATTCATATGGACTCATGGCCATTTATTTTGTACTTTGGCTTATAATCCCGTATTTGATTGTTTGCTTTGTTGCTCAATTTGTTAAAAGTGTCTAGTTTAATCTTTGTTTGGGTTTATAATGTATTCAGTCTGTCTGTTTTAAGTAAATGAATGTCAACTTGCTGTTCTCCCTGCGGGTGCATGTCACTTGCTGGAGTTCCTGTTGTTGTTTGTCCTGTAACGTCATTGTTCAGAAAGGTTTTAAAAAAAGTCATTAATTTGCAGCAACATACTTTACAGCTCTCTGTATCACTGAAGTCAATTGTAAAATGTTTATATCTGCCAGGAACACCTTCCCATGTATTCATAAAAATGTCTTAGGAAAATGTCCTGTAAAATATGATCCCAAAAGCTCACATGAAAATAATGGGTATATAATTACAATACAGTTTTTGGCTCTTTGGTTCTATGTGCTTTGAAGTCTTTTGATCCAGGTTGGTGAAGTTAAAGAAAATAAAAATAGAGAGATTATTTCTTAGTTTTCATTTCTATTCTCTCTCTTTGCATCACTTCCATTTGGACCTCACTTGACATACCTATTACACCATGAGGACCATGACTCTTGGCTTGTTTTATACCCACTTTATCAATCATGCTTTCTGGCCTTACAGCAATATGCTCACTCCCTGCTTTGTCCACAGTGGAGAACACAGTAAATTATCTAAAGCAGAAAGCTCACATTACTCCCATAAAGCATAGAAAACAAGCAGGGGGAATGTTCATGTAACACCCCATCAATCAGCCCTCACAGAGAGGTACAACACCAAGTATCAGTTGTGATAAAAAATGCGTTTCAAATGGCCACAACTCCCGGGATCTAAGAAAGAAATGCACATGCGTTTAGGACCCAAAGAGGTTTAAAGGTCAAAACAGATCAGAGAGAATAGATCTAATACTGTATCATAGAGTTGAACAATTACTTGAGAAAAAATCCACTACTTTAGTATACCTGGCAGATGCTGAGGAAGTAGTATGTAAATGTACCATCTATGATAAAACACTATAAAAATGCATTCTGATGGGAGACCAATGACATTTAAATTGTAAAAAGCTGTTTTCATCTTCCTCTCCAGAAAACATTAATTAGAAAGAGATCCACGCCTATAGAGGGTCTTATCTAAATGAGTGAGAGAGTCTGTAGACCACTTGAATTAGTTAAAACTTTTGTTTTAGTTGCTGAGGACTCAAATTATTTGTCATAAAACAGAAAACTTAAGTTTCTCAATTGAATATTAGCACAACATTAAAGGGTGAGTTCAGAATCACTAGAATTGGTAAGGGAAGCTACAAATGTGATGTATATTAGTGGCCTTCCTATTATTAATACTTCTCCAGATTCTACTGAAATAAATAATGACTCAATAGGAGAGAAAGGGAATCTTTCTGAACTTTGCCTTAATGACTGAGCAGCAGGCACTTTCCATTACTTATGCCTTCTTTCATTACAGAGACAGAGATCATGATCTATGTCAAGGAAATGATCCAATGTAATATTGATTAATTTTTTATAGGGAGGGCCTGTATTTAATACTCGGGTTCCTCTCCTCTGTGCACACTATTCTAGTCAGATTAGGTTTTCTGAAAGAGTTTTCTTATTGATTTACATTAAAATATGTGCCCTAAGGATTTCATAAGAAATGGACATTATCAGCCTAAAACAAGCACTGAGCAGAATTAGGTTTTAGAATTTGTTAAATACAAGAAACAAAATTAGGGTTGGCAAGAAAGTGATGCAATAGAAAAACAAGTCCTTTAAGATACTGGATTATATCAGACAGAAAAGGAAAAAAATCATATGACCTCGCTTATATTTGGAATCTCAAAATAAATTATGCAAATGAACTTATTTATGAAACAAAAACATATTCACAGACTTAAGAGAGTAAATTTATTATTGCTAAAGGATGAGGGGAAGGAACAGTTACAGAATATGGGATGGACAGGTGCACACCACTATATTTAAAATAGATAACCAACAAAGTCTGACTATACAGCACAGGGAACTCTGCTCAATGTTATTTAGCAGCCTGGATGGGAGGGGAATTTGGGGAGAATGGATACATGTATATGTGTGGCTGAGTCCCTTTGCTATCCACCTGAAACTGTTAGGACATTGTTAGTCATCTATACTCCAATATAAAATAAAATGTTTTTGAAAAAGATACTGGATTATGCCAAATTCTTCAGTATGTTAGATGGAATCATATCTGACCCTTCAAAAGTGTTATGTAACTGTTTTTAAATACAAAGTAAATAACTTCACAGTATGCCCACCACTTTGCTGGAATTCACATGTTTTGCAATCCAGACATCAGCATTGCCTAATAGAATGCTGAGATCAAAGAAATGGGCAAGCTGGAAGACTGGTGCATGTCATGGCATAGCTGTTGACAAGACCAAAGACCTTGCATTTCAGGAAAAACCATAATCTCCCTCATAAACATAGATGCATAATTCATAAACAAATCATAAGCAAAATATAGCACAGTGAAGATGAAAAGATTTATGGTACTAATGTAAACATATACCCTGTCTTCCAATCCAGTGATATCATCCATATCATTGTGGTGCATAAATGAGCAAAGATAGTGGGGTATTTCCCCAAACTGGTACTTTATTATGAGGATGAAGCTAAAAAATTCTATTTGGTGGCATAATGATAAATACATGATGGTTCTTATTAGTTGGCTCTTATTTTCTCTTTAGTCCCAAGCTACTATGCTAGGCATATTTTAATGCCCAATATCTCCTTATTGGTTTATTGGAAGGCCACTCTCATTATGCATGGACAATCAGGTCACAATTGGCTTAAGCTGTGTGATATAAAGAAGAAGGACTGGGTCAAAGGACTGTGTGATAGACCTATCTCTGCCGCAACCTAGACATATGACCTTGAATCTGCCCAAAATGGTTCCTGCTTTCCATAAATTTGCCATCTAGGAGAAAAGTCAAACATATCCATAGATAATTCTGCTATCAAGCAAATACTAACTGGTTTGGAAGAAGTAGGATGATACATGTGGAGAAATTGAAAATCTGCAGGATTCTTGAAAATTCTGTCTCTTTTTTAAGAGACTCCAAACTATATTCCTTTACAGTTCTGGAGGTTAGAAATCTGAAATCAGGTTCAGTGGGATGAAGTCAACGTGTCAGAAGGGAAGATTTTTTTGTGGAATCTCTGAGTGGATAATCTATTTCCTTGCTGTTTTCAGATTCTAGAGGCTGCTCACTTTCCTTGGCTCCTGGCCTCATCACTCCAGTCTGCTTTCGCTGCCTTCTCCCCTGACTATGACCCTCCTGCCTCTCTCACATCAGGACCTTTACAATTGCATGGAGCCCATCTGGATGATGCAGGATTAGCTCCCCATTTCTAGGACCTTAGTTTAATCATATCAATAATGTTCCTTCTGCCATATAATGTAACACAGGTGCTGGGGATTAGGACATATTTGAGAGGCCACTATTCAGCTGACAGGGACTTTCCTAGTAGTGCAGACAGGAAAGAATCTGCCTGCAGGGCAGGAGACCTGGATTTGATTCCTGGGTTGGGAAGATCCCCTGGAGAAAGGAATGGCAACTCACTCCAGTATTCAGACAGAGGAGCCTGGTGGGCTACGGTTCATTGGGTCACAAAAAGCAGGATGTGACTGAATGACTAACACACACATTCAGCTGAAAACAGTAGTCCAGAGTCAGGGCGGAGATACAAGTGGAAGTCTCTTTACTTGTAGTGGAAGGAGGTCCAGAACCATTGATTTTTAGCAGGTATGAAGGTCAAGGAGTCAGTGTGAATGTGTGATGGAAGGAATCTAAAATTCTCTTAAAGGAGGTTTTCATAGAACTGTACTTTTACTCATGTTCAAGATGTTACAGTACTGTTGGAAAAGTGCAGAGAGAAGGAAACCCTTCATCAAAATAGCAAAGCAGTCTTGAAATGCAGAACATCAGAAGTGGTGAACCTGCAAAATGTTTAGGTGAGAGGTGATACGCTGGGAATTTGCTAGTAAGAACACCTTGACAAAGTGCAGGGTTATGGTTTGACTCACTGCTAAGAGTAATTCTATTTTCAGACCTGCTTATGATGCTCTTTTTGTGTGTGTGTCAGAGCCCGCAGATATTTATGGCACATATGAGCTAGTAAACTATTAATGGTCAGTCTTTTAAATCAAATCATGCCTGACACTTTATGTTGCATAACTGTTTTTAAATTGAAAGTAAATAAAATAACTTCACAGTATGTCCACCACCTTATTTGATATTCTTCCATATATTTCTTAATTTGTCCCTACATCATTTGATGATATTTGGCAATAAAGTAGCAGACTTGAATTTGAGTCCTGGCCCCAGAAAAAGACCTTTGCTTGACTTGTTAAGTATAAAGTAGTTTTTCCTGTTGAGGAAGACATTAAACATGACTTTGGTGACTATGAAGAGAGTTAACTATGAAGCAAGTTATTCTGTGATCAAATATATAAATATGCTGCTGCTGTTTAGTCACTCAGGCGTGTCTTTGCGACCCCCTGGACTGCAACGTGCCAGCTACCTATGCCAGCCTGAGGCAATAAGGGCAACTCACAAATGCCTTCTTTTGGTATAACCAAGATCATCTTTTAATCAAGTAGATTATCTTTCTGTAATCTATATGTGTAGTATGTAAAATTGCCCAGTAACTATAAGTTGAATACAAAGCACTCGTGTGTGCAATGACTTCCCTGAGTGGCTCAGGCGGTAAAGCGTCTGCCTACAGTGTGGGAGACGCAGGTTCAGTCCCTGGGCCAGGAAGATCCCCTGGAGAAGGAGATGGCAACCCATTCCAGTATTCTTGCCTGGAGAATCCCATGGACAGAGGAGCCTGGTAGGCTACAGTCCATGGGGTTGTAAAGAGTCGGACACGACTGAGCATCTTGACTTTCTTTCTTTCATGTGTACCAAAGGGTTCATAGAGTTAATAATTTGTACTCAAGAAATGATGCTTAAGACCCCCCTCTTCAGGTTTCATTTACTTGCTAAAGAGGCTCACAGAATTCAGGAAAATACTTATTTCCACCACTTTATTGAAGAATATGATAAAAGATGGACCTGCCTGCCAGGTGGGCACAGCAACCCCCTCTAGTATTCTTGCTTGGAGAATCCCCATGGATAAAGGAGCCTGATGGGCTATAGACATGGGGTCACAAAGAGTCTGACACAACTAAAGTGACAGCACTAGCAATAGCAGTATGATAAAAGGTATATATATATATATATATATATATATATAAACATCCTGATGAAGAGATACATAGTTTGATATCTGATAGAGTCTCAAGTTCAGGGAATTCTGTCCCCTTGGACACCCAGAAACTCTCTGAATTCTATACTTTGGGGATTTTTATGGAGACTTCCTCATGTAGGCACAATCAGTCATTAACTCCACTTTCAGCTCTTCTCCCTTCTCAAGAAAATGGTGGAGTGGGGCTAAAAACATCAAGCCTTCATCATGGCTTGGTCTTTCTGGGGGCCAACCCTCACCCAGGAGGTATCCAGGGGCCCACCCAAAGGCATATTATGAGAACAAAAGACACTCTTGACACCCAGAATGATAATTACAAGGAAATTATCAGGAGGAAATTACAAGGTTTCGGGAGCTGACTGTCAGGCACTGGTGGCAGAGACCAATATATATTTTTCACTATCTCACAGAATCATATTGGAAGGTGCCCAAGCCTGATTTTCCAGATCACAATGAAACTTGTCAAAAGTCCCCCTGCAAAGAAGCAAAAATCAATACACCATGATTTCCGTTGATTCCAAGTTAGGACCTTGCATGCTTCTCAGGTACCCCAATTGTTCACACTGTGGACTGTCATACCCCAGTGACAACATCATAAAGGGTGAAGAGGCTGTAATAAAAGCAACAACAGATGCCAAAGATATGTTCTTGAACATGTACATTCATGACAGTATAACCAAATACATATTTCACATATTAAGAAAAATTAACCAGGTAGTGATTAAAAAATACAATTTCCTAAGTGAATATCCAATTCCACCTGCCAAAAAGGATGTCCAATGATGTCACAAGGGAATTTACTATAAAGCTCAAAAGGGCCCTCTCTATAAGGTACAGGCAAGACTCAAAGCTCCAGGGATCTGGAAGGGGTAGGAGGGGGCAAGCAAGTATACACTGAAAAAGAGAATATGTGTAGAACACACAGGAATATGATAATAGGCTACTTAAGATGACTTTAACTCAGGCCTTGGCTCCCCAGTCCCAACGTCCACCCTAAAGAATATGGCTTAAGCTCACCCAACCCATTCCTGGCTTCAGGTTGTTCCACACATATTTCTAAACTCTGGAAAATGGAGACTGTCTATTTTGGGCAGAGTAAGAAGCAATGTGGTCAAGATATTATACAAAAAATTTAAAGAAAATAAGGACATGCTTTGGATTTGGAAATATTGCATTGATCTGTCAAAATGTGTGTGTGTGTGTGTGTGTGTGTGTGTGTACAGCATGGCCCATAAGTTTTTGTGAAGTTTTTCCAACTTCATTACTACAAATGCTACTAGCACAAAACATATCATTTAGAGGTTCAATTACTTACCTTTTTATTATACTTAAATTTTATAAATTTTAAATAATCTCTAATTTGAATTTTCATATCAATTACTCTGAGTGAAGCTGGCAAAGAAGGATGAAAACTACAACATATTATTTATGCAAAATTAAATATAAAATAAATTTCTATTTCTGGGTTAATGAAAGTAAAAGACTTATAATATGGGGAAAATAGTGGTAACGTGCAGCAATGGGAATGAATCTAGTGGACATCATGTTAAGTGAAAGCCAGACAAAGGCATATATTTTTTCTTATTAATTATGTGCAGAATCTACAAAAAAAGAAGTCGAACTTAAAGAAACAGAAAAGTGGTTGGCAGGGGCTGGGGTTGGGGGAAATAGGGAGAGGTGGGTAACAGGGTTTTGACCTTTTGCTATGAGACAAAAGTCTCAGGATCTAATGGTGACTAGAGTTGATAGCACTATATTGTGTAACTGAAATTTGCTGAGGAAGTATAACTTCAAAGTAAATATATGAGATGAAAAAAAAAAAAAAAATGATGAGATTGTGGACAGAGGAGACTCTAAGAGTGCAAATCCTTGGAAAACAACCAAAAATACTGGGAGAATTTCAGAGTTTCAAAAGCTATGAAATTGGTTGGCTCAAGCCAAGGTCTCCAAGAGATTTTAGGAACCAGTAAATATCTGGTCTCCTGGTGGAATGAATAGAAAATTGACTAATCTCTCGAAGGCCCTTGAGGGTGGAGGGGTAGAGCTGTGGGGCTGGATGGCGGGGGAGGGGCTGTGGCCTAGGCCTCCCCTCCCCCACCCACAGGAGCCCTTTGTGACAAGGCTGCAGGCTCTGTGATGCCAGGCCTGGGGCTTTAGTCCCGAAGTACAAGCCCTGTTCTCAGTTACCTGAGGGCAGCAGTGGGGTTCAGACAATGGAGAATCTTCTCTTTTCTCCAAAAAGCACTTTTGACACTTGGTTGAACTCCAGTTACACTGCCTGGACAATTGAAATCATCCTTGCTTTTCTGTGTGGACTGGGTCTCTTTTTCCTGTTCCTTCCCTACCACCAGAATAATCCATCTTTTCCTCCTCCTAGGAAATGTGGAAACAGCAAGAAGGTAAGGAACCCTTGGCCCAGACCCACAAGCACATGATTCTCTTTTCTATTATTATGTCTACTTTTCTGAACCAACTCAGGAGACTCCTGAGATGGGAAAAAACAGGACATCTATTCTCAAGAAAAAATAGATCATTATCACTCTAGGGACAAACTAGGCTGGACAGGGGATCAGTGAAAACTAACTGTGAAGCCTAGAGTGAACACTAGGATTTCTATCCAAAGATCTCAGATCAGTAGTTCAGGTGTGGTTGGGTCTCCAGGACAAATCCCTGATGCAGTGACCAGGAGCCAAGAACTGGATACTGAGTTTATTCTCAGCCAGGAGAAGCCCCCGAACACAACCAGTTCCCCAGCTGTGAATGGGCGTCTCAGACAAGGGCTGATCTGAGGACAGTGCTGAGGGCCTGAGAGACTTAGAGCAGGGGGCTAGAGTGGGGCCCTGGCTTCAGGAAGACAAGACCTACCTGATGGAGCTAAGATTCTCCAATAGGCCTGAGAACATGCATGTTCCTTCAGCAGAGGAACAGTGACGAACGAAATCCAGGGTGGGTCTCACATAGAAAATCCTTCTCACATCTAGGAAATGTTTTCTAGGAATGAGCTCTCCCAATAATCAAAAGGAAACCTGGAAATATGTCTGCACAAATATATATAGGCATATTTATGTACATTAATCGGGACTTCAGCGATGTTGGAATATGACTCCCTCATTAAAATGTTCATTTACTTTAGAATACTAACATAAAGATCAATAAGATCTGTTTTCTGCTTTAGTCAACAATGTTGTTGTTGTTGGTGTGTGTGTGTATGTGTGTATCTCTGTGAATTATTGAATTAGAGTTGACCTACAATGTTGCATTAGTTTTGGATGTACAGAAAAGTGATTTATATATATATATATATATATATATATATATATATATATATATAGTTCAGTTCAGTTCAGTTGCTCAGTCATGTCCAACTCTTTGCGACCCCATGAACCGCAGCACGCCAGGCCTCCCTGTCCATCACCAACTCCTGGAGTTTACTCAAACTCATGTCCATCAAGTCAGTGATGCCATCCAACCATCTCATCCTCTGTCATCCCCTTCTCTTCCTGCCCCCAAACCCTCCCAGCATCAGGGTCTTTTCAAATGCCTCAACTCTTCGCATGAGGTGGCCAAAGTATTGGAGTTTCAGCTTCAACATCAGTCCTTCCAATGAACACCCAGGACTGATCTCCTTTAGGATGGACTGGTTGGATCTCCTTGCAGTCCAAAGGACTCTCAAGAGTCTTCTCCAACACCACAGTTCAAAAGCATCAATTCTTTGGCTCTCAGCTTTCTTCACAGTCCAACTCTCACATCCATACATGACTACTGGAAAAACCATAGCCTTGACTAGACGGACCTTTGTTGGCAAAGTAATGTCTCTGCTTTTTAATAAGCTATCTAGGTTGGTCATAACTTTCCTTTCAAGGAGTAAGCGTCTTTTAATTTCATGGCTGCAATCACCATCTGCAGTGATTTTGGAACCCCCCAAAATAAAGTCTGACACTGTTTCCACTGTTTCCCATCTATTTGCCATGAAGTGATGGGACCAGATGCCATGATCTTAGTTTTCTGAATGTTGAGCTTTAAGCCAGCTTTTTCACTCTCCTCTTTCACTTTCATCAAGAGGCTTTTTAGTTCCTCTTCACTTTCTGCCATAAGGGTGGTGTCATCTGCATATCTGAGGTTATTGATATTTCTCCTGGCAATCTTGATTCCAGCTTGTGCTTCTTCCAGCCCAGCGTTTCTCATGATGTACTCTGCATATAAGTTAAATAAGCAGGGTGACAATATACAGCCTTGACGTACTCCTTTTCCTATTTGGAACCGGTCTGTTGTTCCACGTCCAGTTCTAACTGTTGCTTCCTGACCTGCATATAGGTTTCTCAAGAGGCAGGTCAGGTGGTCTGGTATTCCCATCTCTTTCTGAATTTTCCACAGTGTATTGTGATCCACACAGTCGAAGGCTTTGGCATAGTCAATAAAGCAGAAATAGATGTTTTTTTGGAACTTTCTTGCATATTCAATGATCCAGCAGATGTTGGCAATTTGATCTCTGGTTCCTCTGCCTTTTCTAAAACCAGCTTAAACATCTGGAGGTTCATAGTTCACATATTGCTGAAGCCTGGCTTGGAGAATTTTGAGCACTACTTTACTAGCATGTGAGATGAGTTCAATTGTGCAGTAGTTTGAGCATTGCCTTTCTTTGGGATTGGAATGAAAACTGACCTTTTCCAGTCCTGTGGCCACTGCTGAGTTTTCCAAACTTGCTGGCATATTGAGTGCGGCACTTTCACAGCATCATCTTTCAGGATTTGAAATAGCTTAACTGGAATTCCATCACCTCCACTAGCTTTGTTCGTAGTGATGCTTCCTAAGGCCTACTTGACTTCACATTCCAGAATGTCTGGCTCTTGGTGAGTGATCACACCATCATGAATATCTGTATATATACATAATATATGTGTGTGTATATATATATGTATATATATAATTATTCTTTTTCAGATATATATATATATATACACTCTCTTTTGGATTATTTTTCATTATGGGTTATTACAAGATAATAGGTATAGTTCCCTGTGCTATATAGTGGGTTCTTGTTGTTTGGCTATTTTGTATGTGGTTCAACTACTTTTTTTTGTATTAACTTTTCAACTAGTTTTCTTTTAAATTATTCTTAAAATGTCTGCCACATGAAAAGAATGTATTCTGCATATGGTAGAAATTAAATGCGCTAATTTCTAGCAAATGAAATTATGCAGGTAATTTATGATTTTTTTTTTCATTTTAAACTATAGGCTGAATAAGAAAGGACAGATAATGTAAACATTTATAAACCAGATACATAAAGGGGTTGCAATTCTTTTTAAAAAGGGAAAATCCTCCTTTATGCTCTTCAAAGAAGGAGAACAGAAAATATGTTTATCTGCTTTAAAAATGAGTGAAAGGAAAGAAAACCACAGAGCTCTGTTAGTGAAATGAAGAAAGTCGTATTATATATTGACACTGAGTGTCTGATGCTTGTCTAGAGACGGGAGACTGAGATTTGGGTTGCAGGTTCTCATTTTTTCTGTCTTTCAGCATCACATGGATCTGAGAAGGAGAAGCAGGAGCAGGAAGAGAAGTGGAGCTTTGAAAGGTGAGTTCTGCCATTCAGCTGTGTGTGCCCCGGATGTTAGCCCCCATGTATCCAGCCCCAAGGGCCCAGTGCCTCTGCTTCTGAGAAGACCAGTGGAAGGTCTTTCCCTTGGGAAACAGAACCCCCAGGGAGGCTTCTGGAAAGGAGAGCAGAACCCAGACACCACCCAGGTTCAATGTACAGAATGAAGCTGTGAGGGGCCTGGATATAAGAGTGGCCCTGCTCATAACCAGGTGTGTGTGGGGTTGCACTGGACCAGTAGCACCTGGATCGGGAGGTGAGACTCTGGGTTCGACCATGGACACATGGTTTAACTTTACTCAGATTTGTCTGTGCAGTGACCCCCCACTCTTCAGAGGCGGGTGAATACCGCAGGTTGTGAAGGCAGCAAGGAGTAAAGGATATGGAAACACTTTGTAAATGATAAACCCTTTCATGAGCTTCACTGTCACTGTGAATGATTATGTGGCCTTGGACACTAGTGCTTGGGCTCCAAAATCCCAACGGTGGCCCCTTAAAGAGATAGTGCACTCAGCCTCCTGTAAGACCCCTAGGAAGGGGCCCCCGCCTTCCTCACTGTGACCCAGTCTGCTGGTTTTCAGTTTGCAGAGATTGCCTGGAAGAGCTGGAAGGGACGCGCAACCTGGTTTTACTTCTTCAGAGGTAAAGAATCTTCCTCTTCTCTCCTGGGTTGTTCTTCCTCCCAGAGTGTCTGGTGTGACCCCAGCGCTGCAGGCATCCTGGGACTGAGCTGGGAGGGGAAGACTTGGGAGTGGGATATGGCTAACGTCCTGGGGTGTGGGAAAGCAGGAGCACTGTAAAGTTGCCATGGGCACCATGCAGGACTGTGGCTGCCGGTGCCCACCCCTGCCTGGCCTGACGTGCCCTCCTGGCCCTGGGGCTCCTGGCTGCACCTTGTGCTTTGTGTTCCCCGCAGCCACGTGGGAAGTCTCCCTGATAAAAGCAGCTTTCATCAGCTCTCCTGGCAAGATCCTCCTGGTGTGGGACAGAAAGCAGCTCCTGCTGGAGCCCACCAGCCCAGCATGGAGCCTCTGGAGGAGGCTATTTCTACCATATCTTCAGCTTCTCTGACCCAGGACCCTGTGCCTTTGGCCTCCACCTTGTCAGCAGAACCTCAAGACAGATCCAACTTGGAGAAAATCCCATTTGGTACTGTTGCGAAGAGCTCCCCTCCAGGTAATTCTTTTTTGGCATCTACCATCTCAGCCATGGCAAACCTTGGTGTCCTCGCAAGCTACCCCATTTCTTTCCTGTCCTGCTGGTGGGACACTACCAAGGCCTTGTTCTTCCCCACCTCATCACAGAGCAAGTCCTGGCAAGAAGACCTATCCCCTCACCCAACAGAGGTTCCATCCTGGGGGGCGCCTATAGACAAGCAGGTAGAAATTGGTAGCCCCTCATTTATCAACCCTGATGTCCAAAAGCTGCTGGAGATCCTAATCACCGAGAGAGTAGAGCTGAGGATTTGTAAGGAGGGAAAAAAGGACAGGTCATTCTCAGAGCAAATGAGCCCGGACTACCATCTGAACACTTCAGGGAATATGTGGAAATCATTGGGAACTGAGCAGGACATCACAACCCCTCAATCTTTCTGGAACGTGAAAGACAAACCAGAGCAGCTACCTGAGCCACAGCAGCTTTTACATCCTGAGAGTCTGAGGGATCACATAGAGCGGAAATATAGCCAGCTCTTCTGGGGTCTCCCCTCTCTACACAGTGAGTCCCTGGTGGCAGCTGCCCTTGTCTCCGGGAGCTCCTCTCAATCACAGGCACCCTTTGTTTTATTCAATGGAATCTCTAATGTCTTTCCAGTCTCAGTTCAACCTGGAATACCTTTAAGTCTTTCCCAGGCCCCACTCTTGCCCTGTGCTGGGGCCCAACCCCAGCCTTTCACTCAAAACTTGCCTATGTGCCAGCCCCCACCTATGGTTCAGATACAAAGTCAGCCCTACCTCCCATCTCCTCTCCTCTTCAGACCAACTTACTCTTCACCCCAGCTGAGTAGCTGTGGGCTCTACTGTCTTCCATTTCAGAACAACCCATTATATTTTATCCCAACTGAAACTCAAAATCTGGAGTACCCCTTGTTACAGAAGCAACTGAAAACTGAGATGCCTTTACCCTCTGTGAACGAGAGATCACAGAAAGTCTTTAGCCAACTCACTCCCATCTGTCCCCAGGACACTGGGGGGCCTCAGGCCCAAAGGTTAGTCCCTGGTCCTCATGGAGACTTAATCAAATCTGATCTCCAGAAGCAACATCTTCAAAAGAAGCCCACAGAAGATCAACTCAAGGGGAGCTGGCTCCGCAGCATGCACCTGTCTCTACAACTGAGTTCATCTCAGTGCCAATTCCTAGTGACTTATCATGCCCAGGGCAAGCAAGGATCCTGGCAGCTGTCTGCTTTTAGAGGCAAAAGGAGCCAGGATGCCCAGAAGACAAGGTCCAGGTGTCCTAGGAGATCCCATCGAAGGAGTCAGATGAAGTTCCAGCTAGAAACAGATTTTAGTGAGGGTCTAAGGCCATATCTGAGGGGTATCTCAAAAGATCCTTCCAGGTCCAGCTTCTCCAAGAAGTTTCTGCAAATGAACTCTGAGAAGGAGTCAGAAAGATACTTGCTGAGGCCCTCAAAGAGTGACTTGCTGAGGCCCTCAAAGAGTGACTCCAGAGACTACTTATTTGGTGGCCCAGATAAGAAACATCTAGAAAAAGTCTTAAAAGCCCATTTAGACAAAAAGTTGAGGCAGATTGATCAGGGTTTGATCCCTGTGACAGTGCGTCGATCCTGGCTTGCCGCCACCCAAGCTTCTTCTAAGACCCACCTTCACAAGGAAATCAGAAATCTAGCATCCCTGAAGCATTGGAAACCTCGTATAAACATCTCCCATGAGCTTTCTTTCCTCAGTCCAAGCATTCAACAAATGCTGGAAGCACATATCATAAGGTTTCGGGTAAGGCACAGGTGGGACACATCCAAACAGGGCTCTGAGCCTGTAAATCTCAAACCATCTGAGGCTCAACCCTCTCCCCTTGCAACATCCACATTTTCCCTCTCAGCCATCTGGCAACCTGGGCCACAGTCAAAAACCAACTTTTCTAAGTTCTTGGGAAAACCTCAGCCCCATCAAGGAAAGCAAATGATAACAAAAACATCAGTTCCCTCCCTGGGGAGTCCCCTCCTGGCTCCCATTCCTGCAAGGTGGGGTATCCAGAGGGCCTTGGGAAAGTCTTCACCTGGTGACAGTTGTGGGCCCTCAGAGGCCCCTCTGACTGGACGGAAGGGCAGGCCACCTCATAAGATGTCTGCACCCAACCTCAGGGGCAGAACCTGGCAGAGTGGGACTGTCCTGAGGGCCAGGAAAAGCAGCCTAAACCCCAGTCTCCAAAGGGAGGAGAGTTGGGGTTGGCTCTCAAAATACCCCTGCCATAACGCTTTAATACTGGACATGGGCCTAAAGTCCCAATCTTCAAAGGCCAAACAGAAGGCCAAGGAGGACCCTGCCTGGGAAGTCTTCTTGGGTCCCACTGTGCCACTCAACTCCCAAACCAGCAACATGGATCTGAGGCGATCACATGTTCCAGTCACCAAAAAAACCCTGCCACCATCCACAAACTCAGTTGGCCAATATTCAGAGGAGCCACATTTTAAAACACAGGTGGCTACTAAATTTGAGTTTGGAAGCAAGTTAGAATCAGAGAAGCAGCTTCAAGGCCGCGCCACTGGTGGCCTGCAGCAGCCTCACACTGCTGTCCTCCTTCGGGACTACGCCACCGGCGCGCTCCTTCAGGGCTCCGCCACCAACCCGCTCCTTCAGGGCTCCGCCACCAACCTGCGCCTTCAGGACCCTCACACCGACGTGCTCCTTGCTGCAGGCATCTCGGCTTCTCACACGCCACTGTCAAGTTCCCAGATGGGATATGCTAGTGGGGACACACCAGCTTCACAGGTGTCATATGGCCTCACAGCAAGTGCACAGAGCACCCAGGAGCAGCAGAAATTCCAAAAACCAAAACTGAAGGACCCATTTAAGAGCCAGACAGAGATGTTTGCCCCAACTGAAGAGTGGACAGACTTTCAGAGTTTCCAACCAGGAGAACATGAAGAAATGAAGAGTATCCAGAGACAACAGAAACACAGAAAACCAAAAGTGAGGGACCCATGTAAGGGTCAGTTTGCCTCAGCTGATGAAGGGGAGATTTGTGAGAAGCTTGAGCCAGAAGAAGATAGAGAAACCATCAGCCAAGGCAAGATGTTTGCTCCAACTGAGGAGAGGAGAGGTTTTAAGAGACTCCAACAAGAAGAGGATGAAGACATGAAGAGCAAGAGAGAGATGCTTGTCCTAGTTGATGAATGGAGGAAGGCTAGGAGGCTCCAATCAAGGGGACAGCAGAAACCCAGGAAACCAAAAGTTAAGGATCCTTGTAAGGGCCCATTTGCCTCAATTGAGGAGGAGGGGATCTGTGAGAACCTCGAATCAGAAGAGGATGAAGAAATAAACAGCCAAACTGAGATGTGTCCCCCAGCTGCGGAGTGGTGGGGTTTTAACAAACCCCTACCAAGAGGACATCAAGAAACAGAAAACCAGAGCAAGATACTCACCTCAACTGAGGACTGGAGGGCTTTTAAGAGACTCCAACCAGGAGAGCCTGAAGAAATGAAGAGCCAGAGGGAGAGACTTACCCCAACTGAGGAGTGGAAGAGTGTTAGGAGGCTCCAACTAGGAGAACATGAAAGAGCAGGGAGTAGTCAACGACAACAGAAACCCAGGAAAACAAAAGTCAGGGACCCATGTAAGGGCCCATTTTCCTCACTTGATGAAGGGGAGATCTGTGAGAACCTTGAACCGGAAGAGGATGAAGGAATGAACAGCCAAACCAAGTTGTGTCCCCCAGTTGAGGAGTGGAGGGGTTTTAAGAAGCCCCCACCAAGAGGACATGAAGAAACCAAAAACAGGAGTGAGATGCTCACTTCACCTGAAGACAGCAGGGCTTTTAAGAGGCCCCTACCCAGAGAGTATGAAGAAACCCATAGTCAGAATAAGATGCTCATCCCAGCTGATGAGTGGAAGGCTTTTAAGTGGCCTCCACCAGAAAATTATGAAAAAACAAAAAGTCAGGGCCAGATGCTCACATCAGCTGAAGAGTTGAGGAGTATTAGGAAGCTCCATGCAGGAGAACAAGAAACGGGGAGTAGTCAACGACAACAGAAACCCAGGAAACCAAAAGTTAGGGACCCTTGTAAGGGCCCGTTTGCCTCAATTGATGAGGGGGAGATCTGTGAGAACCTTAAACCAGAAGAGAATGAAGAAATGAATAGCCAGAGTGAGATATGTCCCCCACCTGAGGAGTGGAGGGGTTTTAAGAAGCTCCCACCAAGAGGACATGAAGAAACCAAAAGCCAGAGCGAGATGCTCACCTCACCTGAGGACAGCAGGGCTTTTAAGAGACCCCAACCCAGAGAGTCTGAAGAAGTGAAGAGCCAGAGGGAGATGATAACCCCAGCTGAGGAGTGGAAGAGTGTTAGGAGGCTCCAGCCAGGAGAACATGATAAAACAAGGAGTAGTCAACAACAACAGAAACCCAGGAAAACAAAATTTAGGGACCCATGTAAGGGCCCATTTGCCTCAGTCAATGAGGGGGAGATCTGTGAGAGGCCTGAGCCAGAAGAAGATGAAGAAATGCATAGCCAAAGCAGGATGTTGGCACCAACTGATGAGAGGAAGGGTAATTGGAGGCCCAAATTTGGAAAGTATGAAGAAAGAATTTCAGGACTAAGGGCTTCTCATACCAGAGTGATGAGACAGTCTCCTCAGGTGAGGGAAACAGAGTCTCTTGGGGGCAAATACCTCCAGTTCTCACCAGAAAAGGAACAACTTTTACCAGAAAGCTATTTGAAAAAAAGGATGAGGCACTTTCTGCAGTGTCTTAGCGCCAGTAAAAAAGACAAACAAATAGAAGAAACCTTTCAAAAAGGCAGGCCTGCATCAGCAGCTGCTCAGTGCCAGGAACAAATCAAAGACAAATTCATTGTAGATGGCAGGACTATTGATCCTGAGGTGATTGGAACAGTTGTTGGACAGGTCCTGGTAGAGAAATTGGGGCTTCAACAAGGACCCCATGCCTCAGAAGTAAATCACCACAGAGAACAGCTTCGGGCCCTAGTGGGTGAGCATTCCCACCACCACAGGACACTCTCTTCGTCAGAACAGAGAAAAATGTTGAAAGATAGAGCACACAGTCACCAAGCCAATCCCAAGGACCACAGCCATCTCAGCAAGAGCAGGCATACCAGAGACAGGGGCGACAGGCGGGCCTTCCCACCCAGGGAGCCAGAGTCCCTAGTCAGACCCTGCCAGCATGGCCCCAGGGTGGCAAGGGACTCAGGGGCCCTGCACCACTGCCCAACATGCTGGCCTCAAAAGTGTGTCCCCTCTGGCCAACAAGAGCATCCTCCTCATGCCTCCCCTGGTAAGAAAATGTTTGCACAAGAGAAAATTCAGTACCTGCAGAGAAAACCTGTTTTTCCTTGTGTTAGCACATCATCTATGTGCTAAAGTCTCCTTCCTACCACAATTATTTTAATTATTTCCCCCAAATAAACATTTCTCTCATGAAAGGTGGTGGCCTCCATCTGTGCCCTGCTGGAGGGAAGGGAAGGGCTCAGGGTCCACTCTTGCCAGCTGCCTGCTTTGACTTCCAGATGGGAGGGGGCCATGGAGGGAGGGTGATCCCAGTGTGCACCCCAATTCCCTCAGTGCACTGGAAAGTTTCCACAATCACAGCACCACAGAAATGGGCTATAGCATTCAGGACATGTCAAGGTGAACTAAACCCGAAGACCTCTCCCTTCCCAGGATCCATCTCAGTCCTCTTCACCTCTCTCTCTCCTTGAACTTGTGGGGCTATAGGGGAGGGGTTTGCAGAGGCTGAAATTCCCCTCTGGCTCAGAGAGTGTCAGACATAAGCTCACATGTCAGAATAAGGAGGGGAGTTTGAGGGCAGTGATGACCCCAAGTCCAGAGTGGGCGAAACCTCATCCCCACATCTTGATGGGATTAGATGACACCTGTCTTAGAAGCCCCTTCCCCCCTGATGGAGCTGGGATTGAGATGGGCCAGGATTGTCACCTTTCCTCTGTCTTCCTCATGCTCTAGAGCAGAAGCAAGGATGAGGACCACACTCTGCTCCTTCCCCAGAGGAGAGAACAGCTCTGATCATAGTACCCACCTTCCTCGGGTGAATTAGCAGGGGAGTGACTGTGTGTGCAGTCACCAGGGCCAGGCTCCCAGAGGCAGCAGAGCCTCCAAGATAGGAAGCTTCACTTCTCCACAATGTAAATAATCAGCTTTCACAGGACCAGAAGCTTGGGACAGACTTGTGGTCTGTGACCTCTGCCTACACGTGTGGCCCAAGGAGGCTTCCAGGGGACAGGTGGGACTCAACAGGCCCAGGGACTGTGCAGGGTCATAGCAAGCCTCACCTTCTCTCAACCTTGCTCACCCCAGAGCCCCGAGAGGGAAGACAGCAGCAGACAGGGTGTGTCACGCAGCGGGTGGGAAGTGACCTGTGGAGAACGAGGGTGCTGTCAGCTTTCCTCCCCGGGCCCATCCACTCAAGAAAGCAGAGAGATAGGAGCGATTCTCTAGAGTGATTCAGGGCTCTGTGCATAGTCACTACTGCAGTAGAGAGACCTGCTCCAGGAGGGGTCTCTGATCCAGGAGACAGCAGGAATGGGGCTTCCCCGTGCCTGTAAGGACCCCAGGATGTGAGACCAGGATCGGGGTGGTGTGAGGCAGAGCGCACAGGTCTGCTTGTGCTGTGGGTTCTTTCTGGAGCCAGGTTCTGCCTGGGCCCCATCCTCCAGGGTGGGCTTAGCAGTGGGAGCCCCCCCAGGGCCTGAGGGAGGGGCTGGGACCCAGGTCACAGAGAGACTTCCAGAGCTCAGGAGAGAGGACACAGAGCACGGGCCCTGAGCCTGGCTGCTGCCCGGTTCTCTTAGAGGCACTGAGAGGTGAGCGCTGGGGGTGAGGGCAGCTGAAGCCCACCCCCTGGGGGGAGAGGTGACATGGAGGAACTCTGGCAGAGCAGCAAGAAATGAGCAGGAGCAGGTCCCTGAGCCCTTCTCCTGCCCTGAAGTGCAGAACAGACAGAAATCGAGGGCCCCCACTTAGTGTCCCCATACTGACCCCACATAGAGACCCGCACTCAGATCCACACAGAGGGGCCCAGTGTCCCACCGAGACCATGGGGCCCCCACCAACAGTGGCCCCACATCCACTGACAGGAGCCCGAGCGGCTAGCCAAAGACAGGCCCTCCAAGTGAATCCTAAGCCACGAAGCAAACTGAAGGTGCAGGAGGAGATTAGTACCAGTGTCCCCCAGAGAAAATTCTTCTGTATTTGTTTTCTTCTTGGATTTTTTTAATTACTACTGGAAAAAAGAGTTACAGTTTCCCCATGAAAATGTGCAAAATCCTTTCCTTCACTGATTTTCATTGGCTTGAGCACTGACTCACAGTTGAGAGAATGACAAACTTCGAAAAGAAGCAAAACTCTTCCAGCATCTAATGAGGGTGAATCTATGTCCAATTTTAGTTATTGTTCAGTCAAACGGCATCAGAGGGTCGCGTGCTTTGTTGTGTTGGGGACAACTTCCTGCACTCAAAGTGACTTCTTTCCTTTGGACACGTGTTGTAGAGAGGCCCACAGCAAGTGGGGTCCAGGATGAAGTGAACCAGCCAAGAGGCAGCTGACACCTGTTTCCTAGCTGTGCAGATGGCACGTGATTTTACACGGAACAGCTTATGCTAGGCTTGTGAGGTTTGCTGTGGTTTTCAGTGAAACAAGCCATCTTATCAAACACATGAAGCTGTCACCAATGAGACAGATTTTTGGCAATATCTCTATTACCTCCTCTGGCATATTTTTACTTACTGCTTAATATTAAATGATGCTGTTTTTCTTACTCCTCTTAAAATATAGGAGTACAGTCAGGTAGTTGTATGTTACGTATGCCTCTAGAATATAAAAAAAAATCCTAGTGTTTATCTGTGATGGCTTAAACTGCTAAACCATTTAGAAGGATTCACATTTTACATAATTGTAAGAAATGTGAATTTTCCAAAAATCAGGAAATTTATATCTGTTATAGGGCTATCAAAAGGATGCATTGCTTAAAAGAATCTTGAAATCTTAGAAAATATGTCACTTAATTGGTGTTTGAAATATATATTACATCAAATTACTTAAGATTTGGCATTTTGACAACTGTTAAAGAAAGCATATCTTTAATAAACATTTCTATTATAACAAGAATAATAGAGGTCTCACTGTCAGCATAATACTTTCCAAATTGTGCACTCAGTTAAGGCTACATATTTCTCATTGGTCATAAAAATTATGTTGCCCTTGACATGGTAAAATCTAGATAATGAACAGATGTCAAGTATATATCTGCTTAAGTCTCTTAGGTCACACTTTGAGGTGATAATGTCATTGTCCTTTCTCTCAAAAGAGAGGAATGAGTTAATGTGAGACCTCTATGGGTGTATATTTTTAAGTAAGAAAAAAATTCAGGTTGTAAAATATTTTGAAAAATCATAGCTATTAATTTTTTGAGATTTGCTCCCTTTGTGATATTTCATGTCGCTGAATCACAGAACTGTTGAAAATGGCCACAGATGTCCTCTAATAGCCAGTGAATAGTATTTACTAACTAGAGTTGCTTATTTTCCTATAGATACCCACACCTACAACATCTCACAATCATGAAAATGATAATTTCTTTTTGGGAGTTTAAGCCAGTATTTCTAAACTGTGTGTTTTACATAAAACTAAATTCTAGTAAGAAGCACTATAAAATATGTAATTCCCAAGAAAATAGATGAGGATTTAAGAAATACTGGTATCTTTTATAAGAAAACACGATTGCTTCATCTCATCCTGGTAACAAGAAATGTGGGTGACACAGCTCTTTGGTCTAAATATTTGTATGTGTGCTTTAGCTGATCCTGTGGATTGGCTGTATAAATATTATTCTTTTAAGATTTGTGGGTCAGAATATTTTTACATAAGTGATACATAGGATATGCGGTTTAAGAGTTAGTTGCTACAGTCATTCTTATCCCTCTTGGAATGGAACATGAGGGCAAACAGAATAACCAGCACAAACATTTCCTGGAAGAATAATTTACATTTTCTTGAACATTCCAAGTAGAGGGGAAAGAAAGGTGGATCCTTCAGGTTAGCAGCTGAGATATGCTTATCCCACAAATAATTACATGTTTCAGTCTATTAAAACTGGAAGGGTTCTCCCAAGATGTTTTGGTGAAAGGATTTGCAGGGAGCAGATCAGGAGGCACAGGCAGGTCTAGTGCCTGTTACCCACAGCAAGGACATCATCTAAAAGACTTGTCCATCATTTAAGGAGGAGCCACAACTTGGCCAAAGCAGTGGGCTGCTGCTCCCTCACTCCGTTTAATCAGAGAGGACATTGCTCTTCCCCATCTCCACACCTGATAGCCTGCCCTCATTTTCTAGGGATTACCTGGGGACTTTAGATGAAATAGATGAAGACAGGAATTAAAAAAGGAGAAGGAGAAAGAAGCAGGAGTGGGGAGGGAACAGTAGAAGGAGGACAATAAAGAAGAGCCATTACCAAAAACTGACTGTGGCCTCTTCTGTAGACTGGTCACCTAATTAACAAATGAGGACCTGGGGGCAGAGGGGTATTTCCCAAACCAAACAGATGCTTGCTCTCCACAATCAATGCAGGTTAAATTCTTCCTCTGTTATGTTGCATCATATAACCTGTGTGAAAGATTTTTCATTGGCAATCCAGATGATATCCCCAGTATAAATTATTTCCACAACCACCAGGTTATGGCACTTATTACTGTTTCAGCAAAAGAAAAAAAAAAAGGTCATTTTTTTCCACTTAAAGTATTTAGACTATAGTACATGTATGGATGTGAGAGTTGGACTATAAAGAAAGCTGAGCACTGAAAAATTGGTGCTTTTGAACTGTGGTGTTGGAAAAGACTCTTGAGAGTCCCTTGGACTGCAAGGAGATCCAACCAGTCCATCCTAAAGGAAATCAGTCCTGGGTGTTCACTGGAAGGACTGATGCTGAAGCTGAAATTCCAATACTTTGGCCACCTGATGTGAAGAGCTGACTCATTTGAAAAGGACCTGATGCTGGGGGAAATTGAGGGCCGGAGAAAAATGGGATGACAGAGGATGAGATGGTTGGATGGCATCACCGACTCAATGTAAATGGGTAGACTCTGGCAGTTGGTGATGGACAGGGAGGCCTGGCATGCTGCGTGCGGTTCGTGGGGTCACATAGATTCGGACATGACTGAGTGATTGAACTGAACACTTCTTTGATAGCAGTCTGTTACTTTTCATTGCTATAATGGTCTAAAAGGAAAAGAACAACAAGAGAAGGAAATTGATATAAAAAACAAGGCAATGTAGCATGAGCCATTTCTTTCTCTGGATGGAACTCCATCATGAGAACCATGCCTTTCTCCGAATCTTGAATCTACCTGGAATTCAAGTTTGTCCATGCAGATTTTGAAGGCTGAAGGCAAAAGTACACAGCATCTAGGTCCTGGAGATACCACCCCTGTTTTCCTCCCATCTCCCCACGCACACCCTGACAAGAGAGGCATGGAGGTTCACTAGCAATAAGACTTCCCAATGGGTAAGCCCACCAGTTAGAGTGGACAATACAGTACACTGAGATGCAGGAAGAAAATATTAGAACCTCCATTTGCATTCATTTTATCTCTTTCTTTTAAAATTCCTATATTCATATAAGCTTTGTCATAGAATCATGCTGTTGTTCAGTCACTAAGTCATGTCTGACTCTTTGCGACCCCATGGACTGCAGCACATCAGGCTCCTCTGTCCTCCACTATCTCCCAGAGTTTGCTCAAATTCATGTCCATTGAATCAGTGATGCTATCTAACCATCTCATCCTCTGCCACTCCCTCCTCCTTTTGCCTTCAATCTTAGTACATACATTTAATTTACATATACACAAATATATACTCTGGATCTTCATGCTCAAAAAACTTTTTACTGAGTAGGAGAAGGATAGAAACCTTGGAGAACACTGACATGGACCAGATTTCTGGTCTTTTCCAAAGCAGCGTGGGCTCTGGATTCTGTCAGGCAAAGCATGTGTGTGGACTGTCCAGAGAGAACGAGAACTGTGAATAAACTCTTGAGTATCAGTTTCACCAAACTCTGAAACTCAGAGGGACACTGCCAGCCCTGAGTTCCACCTTGGAGGCTGAGGACAGGTAGCACAGATGGAAGTGAACCGTTCTCCTCTCAGTTCACCTGCAAGCAACATGCAGATGTGAAGAGGTAGCACTCCAAGCCATACTGAAAGCACAGATCCAGTTAGAAGAGAGTGCAGGGACTCTCAGGCCTGACAGCACCATCAGATCTGCAGGGGGAGTGTGTGTGCGAGTGTGGAAGGGAGGGGGCCTCAGGCAGTGTTGTGTGCGAGTGTGGAAGGGAGGGGGCCTCAGGCAGTGTCTAGCAGCGATTGATGAACAGCTGCACGCACCAGACCCAGGACAGTGGTTTTCGCAGTTAAGAATGCAGTGGTTTACATTTACATTTTCTTTAGATTGTTTAGAAGTATCCTGTTGTTTTAGAGGCAAAATTCTGAAGGCAATAGTTTACTTACTCATTTAAAAAACAGGTTTTATATATGGAAGGTGTTTTGGTTCAGGTAAGCAGTTGAGAGAGAGAAGAAAATTGAACTCATTAAGTCAAATTTATGGATATAATGAGTTGACTAGGAAGCAAGAGAGTAAAAATATTGGACAAAATTAAACATCGGATCAATATACCGAGGGTGTACGACCATTGATCACGCTTACAAGCTGGCGTATTGAGAAAGGGTCCCAGCTTTCAGGCCAAGCAAATGCTGGGATCCAGTTTGAGCAGTGACAGATCTGGAACACTTTCTCCCACTGCAGGGGTTGTGACCTAAGATGAGGGGAGTTTAGTCAATATTCAAGTTTTGGCGAAAGCAGCATCTGGTAATTGGCAGCACTTGTCATTGGAGAGTGACGTGTCAATGGCAAGTCGAGAAAGAGAACCGTTTCAGCTTTGATGCCAAAACCAACCGCTTGAACATACATACGATGTAGAAAATGGACTGAATTAAGAGTCTATACTGGTCAATCCACTGCACACTGTTTACATTACCCAGTAATCTTCAGTAGGATTGTCCTTATTTCACACCCTCTGTGGTCTCTACCACAGTGGAGAGGTCAGACATACTTGTCAAGGTCAGGTCGGATGTCAGTGAAAGACTCAGTGAAAGTATGGAATTCTTACAATTTGCTCTCAGGTAGATGACCATTAAATGAAACCTTTCATGATATGATATGCAATAAATGATATATAATATGATGTGACATGATTACTATATCAACAAATGAATGGTAAAATACTGGTATATGATAGAATATCAGTTTCACCAAATATACATACATATATGATATGTAATATATGATATGACATATTGATGTATCAATATGCAAGGGAATGATGTACAATATATGTGACATGATGTGACATGATTGATGTATCAGTACAAAAAGGACTGGTAAAAAAAAGTTGTACATTACAAACTTGAAAAAAGCATTACTTGATAGTCTCTAGAAATGTACTCTATTTTTAATTTCATCCCACTTGGCTTCATAGGCTGTCATGTCTACATTCTTTTTATTAGGGTAACACTTTTGCTTTTACTCAACATGTGGATAATTTAGCAGTGATTAAATTCTTATTTATTAAAATTCTTTGTATTCAAATTATGAACAGAATTTTTTGTAAACGTCTTTTTTGTTTTATGTCATCTGACTATTGATATCATTTCACCACTTCCTACTGATTAGAGCTGAAGAGGCATACTGATAGAGTTTTAAATCCTAAGCAAAGGGAATCGACATGGCCAGGATGAGCCATGATTTAAGGATGCATGTGTGCTAAGTCACTATGTCCAACTCTTTGCAACCCTATGGACTGCAAACTGCCAGGCTTCTCTGTCCGTGGGACTCTCCAGACAAGAATATTGGAGTGGGTTTCCATGTCCTCCTCCAGGGGATCTTCCCAACCCAGGGATCAAATTTGTGTCTCTTACATCTCCTGCATTGGCAGGTGGGTTCTTTACCACTAACACCACCTGGGAAGCTCAGTATTTAAGGGAGGATAGATGGACTGAAATCTTACTGATTATTTTAACACGAGCTTTTACTATATAAAATATAACAAATATAAAGCATGGGAATAGGGGAGTTAAGCAAATTTTTAAAAATACATTCAAGCTAGCAATGCACTTCCTCTGTTAATCTGTTTGTCCTTCGTGCATTGAGTGGATTTGGATAGAAGACTTGTACATATCCACTGATTTCTAAAATTCTAGAATGATGTCTTCCAATTGAAGTTAAAACTTCCTCCATGCTTCATTTTTCTTAAGAAAAAAAAAAAGGCAAAAACAACAATAGCCCTGCTAATGTCTAAAAGTAAGCCTGGACATAAATCTTACCAAAAGGTATCACAGAATACCAACACAAAGTGAGATAACTCTGAGATCATGATAAAGTGAGATAAAGTGAAGATTATTCACAGTTGTTCTCAAAATATAGAAAAATGTCATTGTGCCACTTCCCAAAATACCAAGAATTCTATTCTCTTGGTTAAAATGAGTGACATCTAGGTTGTTCCCAGTAATGGCTTTATTCCATCTTCCCTGGTGGCTCAGATGGTAAAGAATCTTCCTGCAATGTAGGAGATGCAGGTTCAATTCCTGGGTTCGGGAAGATCCCCTGGAGAAGGAATGGCAACCCACTCCACTATTCTTGCCTGGAAAATTTCATGGACCAGAGAGCCTGGAGGGCTACAATCCATGGAATCAGACACAACTGAGCGACTCATACTTTTCTGCCTATAATCTTCCTAATAAAGGTAAGATTTATTGAGAGATGAATCATAGAATTGCCTTGGCTTTCAGCATCTAATCTAAAGTGACCCATCACTTTTAGATCCTCCCTCAATTTACCAGTTAAAGCCCAAATCTTATAGGTCTTTGGTTTCTAACACCCTCTTACTGAGACACCCCAGGGTTCCCCATGGAGTGTGTCTTCCCTCACTGCCATGAGTAATAAACCCAACTTGTTCTAGGTTAAACTTGCCCACAGGTGTGTTCCTGGTGGATTTTGCTGGAGAACATGGACATTGGAATGATTTCACCCTAACCAGTTGACTCTGGCATCTCATGGAGAGCACCTCCATTCTTCAGCCCTTTTCCTAAACACTGCTCACCCCAGAAGGCCTTTTCTACGCCCTCAACGAGGTCTGGTACCCGTGCTGTGTTTCTAGACCCCTTTGCAGTTTTCCTCTGTGACAACTCTGCATATCCTGAAGTGTTTCTATAATTTCACTGAAAGCTGTTTGCAGGCAAAAGTGAGGAGTGAAGCATGTCTGATCACATTGCCAGTGCATGTGTGTAAGTCTCTCTGTTCACACACACACACACAAACACACACACACACACACACACACACACACACATGTATCTGCTTTGTGTATGCTTCCCACGTGGCTCAGTGCAGAGAATTCACCTGCTAATGCAGGAGACTCAGGAGACGGGTTCGATCCCTGGGTCAGGAAGATCTCTTGGAGAAGGAAATGACAACCCACTCCAGCATTCTTACCTGGAGAATCCCATGGGCAGCAAGCCTGGTGGGCTACAGACCACGGGGTCACAAAAGAGTAGGACACAACTGAGCATGCACACATACACACATACACATACATGTGTTTCAGTGATTTTAAATTTGCATCACCTATTCCAGTTATTATTGGAAAATACTATTCTTATTTTTCTACAAAACTTGGCCCACCAAAGGTGATCATCAGATTTGAAGCCCAAGTAACTGTCCTCTCTCTCCAGCAGTTTCTGACAGGTCTGCCTGTCCTTGGGTTTCGGGGATTCCCTGTCAACTCTGAACCTCCTCTGGCAGCATCCCCAGCTCACCTCTGACCCTGTAGTTCCAGCCATAATCCTCCAAAGTTTCATGAACATAAAGGAAGTTTTCTCCTCAGGAAAACACTGGATGGCTCTACTGTGACTATGGGTTTGAAATAAATGATCGATTCATGTGATTTGTTTATCAAACTTGAAGGGCAAATTGAATAGCTTCTCATTTTTTCTCCGAATCAGTGAAGGTACACATCAATCTATTATTAAAAATAAAATTTCATTAAAATATGCTTTAAAATAAGAACTATTTGCCTAGCCTTAGATCCCAGAGGCTTTTCTCCCAGGAATTTTTTTTTCTAAAAGTTTTCTAGTACTATATTTTATATTTAATTGTGTGCTTCTTTTAGAGTTAATTAGTTTGAGAAGGGTGAAGTATGGATTGAATTTATTTAGTCTGTGGATATCCATTTTCTCCAGTATTATTTGTTAAAAAGACTAGACTTCCTCTCTCAGAACAAAATCAGTAAAGTGGAAAAAAAAAAGAAACATTAAACCTGAAAGCAAAGATTTTTATTTTCTTTGTGCATGCTAAGTCACTTCAGTCATGTCCAACTCTTTGCAACCCTATGGACTGTAGCCTGCCAGGCTCCTCTGTCCATGGGATTCTCCAGGCAAGAATACTGGAGTGGGTTGCCATGCCCTCCTCCAGGGGATCTACTCAATCTAGGAATAAATCCACATCTCACATCTGCATTGGCAGATACGTTCATTACAACTAATGCCACCTGGGAAGCCCTATTTTCTTTGTAAAAAGATTCTAATATTTTGTATTTCATACTTTGTAGTGAATTCTAACTAAGCAGGTAAAAGAGTCATACATTGGAAACAACAAAACGTTGCTGAAAGAACTAAATAAGACACAAATAAATGGAAAGATATTTATATCCATGGATAGGAAGTCTTAATTGTTATGATGTTCAGTTCAGTTGTTCAGTCGTGTCCAATATATATATATATATATATATATATATATATATATATATATACACCTTGGCCCCCTCATGCGAAGAGTTGACTCATTGGAAAAGACCCTCATGCTGGGAGGGATTGGGGGCAGGAGGAGAAAGGGACCACAGAAGATGAGATGGCTGGATGGCATCACCAACTAGATGGGCATAAGTTTGAGCAGGCTCTGGGAGTTGGTGATGGATAGAGAAGCCTGGCATGCTATAGTTCATGGGGTTGCAAAGAGTTGGACACGACTGAGCAACTGAACTGAACTGAATAAGTACATGAAAAGGTGCTCAATATCATTAGTCATTAGGGAATAAAATGGATATTTAAAAGAAAAGAAAACAGATGACATGGATAGAGAGATATTGGTACTCTTCTGCATTGCTTGGGGGAATGTAAAATGGTGCAGCTGCTGTTGAAAATAGTGTTAATTTTTCAGAAGACTAAACATGAAACTACTATATGACTCAGCAATTTCATTCCTAGGTATACATTCAAAAGAATTAAAAGCAGGGAATTGAACATATGTGTGTATACCAATTTCATAGCCACGTTATTTTCAATAATAAAAAGGTATAAATAACCTAAGAGTTCACAAGCAAATTAATGTGCAAACAAATTGTGATATTAACTTATAAAGGAATATTGTTCAACCATAGAAAGAAATGAAATTTTTAAATATATTACAACAGGCTAAGTGAAATTGTCCAGACAAAAAACAGCAATCATTTGATAATTCACAGAGACAGAAAGTAGAATAGAGGTTACTAAGAACTGAGGGGAAAGGAGAAGAGGGATTACTGTTCAATTGATGCAGTTTTTTGGGGGAATTACAAAGTTTTAGAAATAGTAGTGATGGCTACACAACATTGAGAACTGAGTTATACACCTTGGAAGAGTTAAAATGATAAATATTATGGTATGTATATTTTACTACCATAAAGAAAAGATCTTCAATTTCTTTGAGGTTTATATAAAATAAGTGGGAATACTAGTTTTTAGAAACAAAATATACAAATATAGGTTAATTGAGAGGAAGCTTTTTGGCAATGAATTTTAAAGAAAGTGTTTAAATTGGACCTATACAGTATGAATGTTATAAACATAATAGCTAAAAATACTTGCTAGAAGTTTTGTAAGTTTCATGGAAGTAGTTTTTAAAGTTATACATTTTAAGGTTACTATGCCTCTTCATTTTGACTTTACATCAACTTGAGAAAAAATAACCAGTTATGCCCAATAGTAATTCCAGAAAATTAAACAACATAATGTTGCAAAGGTAGAATTCATTAATTATCCAGGGTACTATAGTATAAGTACAGTATCTATCTATACTATTCTGGGTGAATTATTGAAATTTTAACAGAAACATTTTTTAAAAAGCATTTGAGGGGAGGAGCTAAGATGGCAGAGGAATAGGACGGGGAGACCACTTTCTCCCCTACAAATTCATCGAAAGAACAGTTGAATGCTGAGCAAACTCCACAAAACAACTTCTGATCGCTAGCAGAGACATCAGGCGCCCAGAAAAGCAGCCATTGTCTTCGAAAGGAGGTAGGACAAAATATAAAAGATAAAAAGAGAGACAAAAGAGTTAGGGATGGAGATGTAATAGCGGAGTTAGGGACGGCATCATAACAGAGTTAGGGACGGAATCGTAATAGAGTTTGGGATGGACTTGTAATAGAGGAAGTTTCCAAACACCAGGAAACCCTCTCACTGGTGGGTCTGGGGGAAGTTTTCAAATCTCAGAGGGCAACCTAACTGGGAAGAAAAATAAATAAAACCCACAGATTACATGCCTAAAAGCAACTCCCAGCAGAAAAGTACCCCAGATGCTCGCATCCGCCACCAGCAAGTGGGGGCTGAACAGAGAGGAGTGGGCGGCATTGCTTAGGAACAAAAGAAAGACTGAGCAATTCCAGAGAAGAGCTAGCCAGCAGCGGACCGGCCCATCCCCCGCCGGAGGCAGGAGGCAGGGGGGAGGGGAAAGGGGCAAACTCGGCCCCAGAGATGGCACCCCCTACCAAACTGCAAACAGGCTTCCAGTTTCTAACCAAAGACTTCCTGAGATTCTGGATGGTTGACATCCGCCAGGAGGGTCGCGGCTAGAGACCAGCTCCCCAGAAGAGACACAAGGCGCACCGGACCAGCGCGCGTGGAAACTGAGGCTGGGACCGCGGAGGGGATAAGGCGCACTGCACCCGGGGAGAGTGTGCTCGTCAAGCTCCTGGCTGCCTGAGCTGCTCTGGGCCGGGGAAGGCACAAAACGCAGGCCCAACCAAGTCTGCGCTTTTGTGGAGTACCTGAAAACTGGAACCACACGCAACTCAGGGCCCGCTCCCTATAGAGCAGCTTGGAGCCTGAGCAGTGTAGACGGGGAAAGCACACGCCGCGAGCGGGGGCAAACCCAGTGTGGCCGGAACACTGCGAGTGCTCCCCACACAGGCCAGTGACATTTGTCTGCAGCGCCCCTCCCTCCCCACAGCACGACTGAACAAGCGAACCTAAACAAGAGACCACCTCCACCCGCCTGTGTCAGGGTGGAAATTAGACACTGAAGAGACCTGCAAACAGAAGCCAAATAAACAAAGGGAACCGCTTCAGAAGTGACAGGGGCAACAGATCAAAATTCCTGTAGTTAACACCAACTACACCGGAAGGGGCCTATAGATCCTGAGAAGTGTAAGCTGGAACAAGGAGCTGTCTGAAACTGAACTGAACCCACACTGCCCACAACAGCTCCAGAGAAATTCCTAGATATATTTTTACTATTTTTTTAATTAAAAAAATTTTTTTCTTTTAATTTTTTCTTTTTTTTTTATTTTCTTTTAAAATTCCCTATTACTCCTTAATTTTCATTTTCATTTTAATATATTTTTACAAATTAAAAAATTTTTTCTTTGTTTGTCTTTTATTTTCTTTTAAAGTCCTCTATTACTCCTCTATTACTCCTTAATTTTCATTTTCATTTCACTATAACCTTGCAAAAAAAAAAGACCCTATTTTTAAAGTGAACTTCATATATATTTCTTAAATTTTTTGTGTTTTTGTTTTTAATATTGTATTTTTAAGAGTCTAACCTCTACTCTAGATTTTTAATCTTTGTTTTTCAGTATTTGATATCAATTTTGGACATTTAAGAATCCAATATTCAGTACCCATTTTTACTCAGGAGTGTGTTGATTACTCTCTCCCCCTTTTGACTCTCCTTTTTCTCCCCCAGATCACCTCTATTTCCTCCCTCACCCTTCTCTTCTCAATCCAATTCTGTGAATCTCTGTGGGTGTTCTGGGCTATGGAGAACACTTAGGGAACAGAGTACTGCGTAGATCTGTCTCTCTCCTCTTGAGTCCCCCTTTTCTCCTCCTGCCCATCTCTATCTCCTTCCTCCCTCTCCTCTTCTTCATGTAACTCTGTGAACCTCTCTGGGTGTCCCTCACTGTGGAGAATCTTTTCACCATTAACCGAGAAGTTTTATTATCAGTGCTGTATAGTTGGAGAAGTCTTGAGGCTACTGGAAGAATAAGACTGAAATCCAGAGGCAGGAAACTTAAGCCCAAAACCTGAGAACACCAGAAAACTCCTGACTACAGGGAACATTAAGTAATAAGAGATCATCCAAAAGCCTCCATACCTACACTGAAACCAACCACCACCCAAGAGCCAATAAGTTTTAGAGCAAGACATACCACGCAAATTCTACAGCAACACAGGAACATAGCCCTGAGCGTCAACATACAGACTGCCCAAAGTCACACCAAACACATAGACCCATCTCACAACTCACTACTGGATACTCCGTTTCACCCCAGAGAGAAGAAATCCAGTTCCACGCACCAGAACACTGACGCAAGCTTCCCTAACCAGGAAACCTTGACAAGCCAATCGTCCAACCCCACCCACTGGGAGAAACCTCCACAATAAAAAGGAACCACAGACCACCAGAACACAGAAAGGCCACTCCAAACACAGCAATCTAAACAAGATGAAAAGGCAGAGAAATACCCAGCAGGTAAAGGAACATGAAAAATGCCCACCAAGCCAAACAAAAGAGGAGGAGATAGGGAACTACCTGAAAAAGAATTTAGAATAATGATAATAAAAATGATCCAAAATCTTGAAAACAAAATGGAGTTACAGATAAATAGCCTGGAGACAAGGATTGAGAAGATGCAAGAAATGTTTAACAAGGACCTAGAAGAAATAAAAAAGAGTCAATTAAAAATGAATAATACAATAAATAATATCAAAAGCACTCTGGAGGGAACCAACAGTAGAATAATGGAGGCAGAGGATAGGATAAGTGAGGTAGAAGATAAAATGGTGGAAATAAATGAAGCAGAGAGGAAAAGACAATGTGAAATGCCCCAACATTTGAATCATAAGAATCCCAGAAGAAGACAGAAAGGTCATGAGAAAATACTCGAGGAGATAATAACTGAAAACTTCCCTATAATGGGGAAGGAAATAGTTACCCAAGTCCAAGAAACCCAGAGTTGCAAACAGGATAAACCCAAGGCGAAACACCCCAAGACACATATTAATCAAATTAACAAAGATCAAACACAAAGAACAAATATTAAAAGCAGCAAGGGAGAAACAACGAATAACACACAAAAGGATTCCCATAAGGATAACAGCTGATCTATCAAAAGAAACTCTTCAGGCCAGAAGGGAATGACAAGACATACTTAAAGTAATGAAAGAGAAAAACCTACAACCCAGATTACTGTACCCAGCAAGGATCTCATTCAGATATGAAGGAGAATTCAAAAGCTTTACAGACAAGCAAAAGCTGAGAGAATTCAGCACCACCAAACCAGCTCTTCAACAAATGCTAAAGGATCTTCTCTAGACAGGAAACACAGAAAGGTTGTATAAACACAAACCCAAAACAACAAAGTAAATGGCAATGGGATCATACCTATCAATAATTACCTTAAATGCAAATGGGTTGAATGCCCCAACCAAAAGACAAAGACTGGCTGAAAATACAAAAACAAGGCCCCTATAAATGCTGTCTACAAGAGACCCATCTCAAACAAGGGACACATACAGACTGAAAGTGAAGGGCTGGAAAAAAATATTTCACGCAAACAGAGACCAAAAGAAAGCAGGAGTCACAATACTCATATCAGATAAAATATACTTTAAAATAAAGGCTGTGAAAAGAGACAAAGAAGGATACTACATAATGATCAAAGGATCAATCCAAGAAGAAGATATAACAATTATAAATATATATGCACCCAACATAGGAGCACCGCAATATGTAAGGCAAATGCTAACGAGTATGAAAGGGGAAATTAACAATAATACAATAGTGGGATACTTTAATACCCCACTCACACCTATGGATAGATCAACTAAACAGAAAATTAACAAGGAAACACAAACTTTAAATGACACAATGGACCAGCTAGACCTAATTGATATCTATAGGACATTTCACCCCAAAACAATCAATTTCACCTTTTTCTCAAGTGCACACAGAACCTTCTCCAGAATAGATCACATCCTGGGCCATAAATCTAGCCTTGGTAAATTCAAAAAAATTGAAATCATTCCAGTCATCTTTTCTGACCACAATGCAGTAAGATTAGATCTCAATTACAGGGGAAAAAAAAAAAAAAACTATTAAAAATTCAAACATATGGAGGCTAAACAACACACTTCTAAATAACCAACAAATCATAGAAGAAATCAAAAAAGAAATAAAAATATGCATAGAAACGAATGAAAATGAAAACACAACAACCCAAAACCTATGGGATTCAGTAAAAGCAGTGCTAAGGGGAAGGTTCATAGCAATACAAGCTTACCTCAAGAAACAAGAAAAAAGTCAAATAAATAACCTAATTCTATACCTAAAGCAACTAGAGAAGGAAGAAATGAAGAACCCCAGTGTCAGTAGAAGGAAAGAAATTTTAAAAATTAGGGCAGAAATAAATGCAAAAGAAACAAAAGAGACCATAGCAAAAATCAACAAAGCTAAAAGCTGGTTTTTTGAAAAGATAAACAAAACTGACAAACCGTTAGCAAGACTCATCAAGAAACAAAGGGAGAAGAACCAAATCAACAAAATTAGAAATGAAAATGGAGAGATCACAACAGACAACACTGAAATACAAAGGATCATAAAAGTACTACCAGCAGCTCTATGCCAATAAAATGGACAACTTGCAAGAAATGGACAAATTCCTAGAAAAGTATAACTTTCTAAAACTGAACCAGGAAGAAATAGAAGATCTTAAAGAACCATCACAAACATGGAAATAGAAACTGTAATCAGAAATCTTCCAGAAAACAAAAGCCCAGGACCAGATGGTTTCACAGCTGAATTCTACCAAAAATTTAGAGAAGAGCTAACACCTATCTTACTCAAACTCTTCCAGAAAATTGCAGAAGAAGATAAACTTCCAAACTCATTCTATGAGGCCACCATCAACCTAATTCCAAAACCAGACAAAGATGCCACAAAAAAAAGAAAACGACAAGCCAATATCACTGTTGAACATAGATGCAAAAATCCTTAACGAAATTCTAGGAAACAGAATCAAACAACATATTAAAAATATCATACGTCATGACCAAGTGGGCTTATCTCAGGGATGCAAAGATTCTTTAATATCTGCAAGTCAATCAATGTAATACACCACATTAACAAACTGAAAGATAAAGACCATATGATTATCTCAATAAATGCAGAAAAAGCCTTTGGCAAAATTCAACATCCATTTATTATAAAAACTATCCAGAAAGCAGGAAAAGAAGGAACATACTTCAATATAATAAAAGCTATATATGACAAACCCACAGCAAACATTATCCTCAATGGTGAAAAATTGAAAGCATTTCCTCTAAAATCAGGAGCAAGACAAGGGTGCCCATTCTCACCACTACTACCCAACATAGTTTTGGAAGTGTTGGCCACAGGAATCAGAGCAGAAAAAGGAAAAAAAAAAAAAAAAAAGAATCCAGATAGGCAAAGAAGAAGTGAAACTCTTACTGTTTGCAGATGACATGATCCTCTACATAGAAAAACCTAAAGACTCTACCAGAAAATTACTAGAGCTAATCAATGAACATAGTAAAGTTGCAGGATATAAAATTAACACACAGAAATCCCTTGCATTCCTATACACTAACAATGAGAAAGCAGAAAGAGAAATTAAGGAAACAATACCATTCACCATTGCAACAAAAAGAATAAAATACTTAGGAGTATATCTACCTAAAGAAACAAAAGACCTATACATAGAAAACTATAAAACACTGATGAAAAAAATCAAAGAGGACACAAATAGATGGAGAGATATACCATGTTCTTGGATTGGAAAGAATCAATATTGTGAAAATGAGTATACTACCCAAAGCAATCTACAGGTTCAATGCAATCCCTATCAAGCTACCAACAGTATTCTTCACAGAACTAGAACAAATAATTTCACAATTTGTATAGAAATACAAAAAACCTCGAATACCAAAGCAATCTTGAGAAAGAAGAATGGAACTGGAGGAATCAACCTGCCTGACTCCAGGCTCTACTACAAAGCCACAGTCATCAAGACAGTATGGTACTGGCACAAAGACAGAAATATAGATCAATGGATCAGAATAGAAAGCCCAGACATAAATCCACATACCTATGGACACCTTATCTTTGACAAAGGAGGCAAGGATATACAATGGAAAAAACACAACCTCTTTAACAAGTGGTGCTGGAAAAACTAGTCAACCACTTGTAAAAGAATGAAACTAGAACATTTTCTAACACCATACACAAAATAAACTCAAAATGGATTAAAGATCTAAATGTAAGACCAGAAACTATAAAACTCCTAGAGGAGAACATAGGCAAAACACTCTCTGACATAAATCACAGCAAGATCCTCTGTGACCCACCTCCCAGAATATTGGAAATAAAAGCAAAAATAAACAAATGGGACCTAATTAAACTTAAGAGCTTTTACACAACAAAGGAAACTATAAGCAAGGTGAAACGACAGCCCTCAGAATGGGAGAAAATCATAGCAAATGAAACAACAGACAAAGGATTAATCTCAAAAATATATAAGCAACTCCTGCAGCTCAATCCCAGAAAAATAAATGACCCAATTAATAAATGGGCTAAAGATCTAAACAGACATTTCTCCAAAGAAGACATACAGATGGCTAACAAACACATGAAAAGATGCTCAACATCATTCATTATCAGAGAAATGCAAATCAAAACCTCAGTGAAGTACCATTACATGCCAGTCAGAATGGCTGCTGTCCAAAACTTTACAAGCAATAAATGCTGGAGAGGGTGTGGAGAAAAGGGAACCCTCTTACACTGTTGGTGGGAATGCAAACTAGTACAGCCACTATGGAGAACAGTGTGGAGATTCCTTAAAATACTGGAAATAGAACTCCCATATGACCCAGCAATCCCACTCCTGGGCATACACACCGAGGAAACCAGATCTGAAAGAGACACGTACACCCCAATGTTCATCGCAGCACTGTTTATAATAGCCAAGTCATGGAAGCAACCTAGATGCCCATCAGCAGGTGAATAGATAAGAAAGCTGTGGTACATATACACTATGGAATATTACTCAGCCATTAAAAAGAATACATTTGAATCAGTTCTAATGAGATGGATGAAACTGGAGCCCATTATACAGATTGAAGTAAGCCAGAAAGATAAACATCAATATAGTATACTAATGCATATATATGGAATTTAAAAAGATGGTAATGATAACCCTATATGCAAGACAGAAAAAGAGACACAGATGTATAGAACAGACTTTTGGACTCTATGGAAGAAGGTGAGGGTGGGATGATCTGAGAGAACAGCAGCAAAACATGTATATTATCAAGTGTGAAACAGATCACTAGTCCAGGTTGGATGCAAGAGACAAGTGCTAGGGGCTGGTGTACTGGGATGACCCAGAGGGATGGGATGGGGAGGGAGGTGGGAGGGGGGATCGGGATGGGGAACACATGTAAATCCATGGCTGATTCATATCAATGTATGGCAAAAAACCACTACAATATTGTAAAGTAATTAGCCTCCAACTAATAAAAATAAATGAAAAACAAAAAAGCATTTGATTGAATGACCACTGAATATAAACTCAGGATAATAGAGGCATATGTAGGATTTTACTATCTCTGATTGTTTCTAGAATTTCATGGTGTATATAATGTGATTCTCCAACTCTAGAAAGATCACACTGACCAGGAGAAAGGCTGCTTTCTTAATCTTGGCTTCTGATCCAAAATTTTCAGTGGTTTTTTATTGCCTAAAAGACAAAACCCAAACTCCTTAGTGTGATATTATCTGGGGCTCAAAATATAATAGTGCCAATCACTCCTCCAAGTTCTGAAGTCCTTCTAGAGTCAAATTGCCTCTGTCAAGTAGTTATCACTGTTATGATTCTGCTCAAATGTTTGATTGTTTGATTGTTTCATTTCTGTCACTGTGTTAGATTGTAATTTTTGCTCAGCACATATCCCTGTGCTCAGCAGTAACTAATTAATTAGTTAAGATTGTTAGCACCCTCTGTCTGGGCATCATCCTTCCTATAAATTTCCTCCCCTTTCATCTCCTATGAGGCCTTCTAATCTCTATACTCTTACTAATCAATCCATAGGAAAACAATCTTCTGATGAGTTTCCTGAAGCCCGGTTACATCACCTCATACTTCAGCTCAGATATCGTTCTCTGTTCCTCAATAGGGCTTCCCTGATAGCTCAGTTGGTAAAGAATCTGCCTGCAGTGCAGGAGACTGTGGTTTGATTCCTGGATTGGGAAGATCTCCTGGAAGAAGGGATAGGCCACCCACTCCAGTATTCTTGGGCATCCCTTGTGGCTCAGTTGGTAAAGAATCCATCTGCAATTAAGGAGACCTGAGTTTGATCTCTGGTTTGGGAAGATTCCCAGGAAAAGCGTTCCTCAATAATTTATATTCAGATCTCTACTTTCTTGGTTCTTGCCTTATATTTTGTTCCACTCATCAACCAAACTGGACTATTCACATTAGCCCCAAACATTCCTCCACCCTTTAGCTAATGGCATGTTCTCTGTCTCAAGCAACCCTCCGATTCTCTGCATTAAAACAATACCCAAGTTTCAAAAAAAGTTGGCCCAAATGTCACTTCATCCAGGTAGCTTTCCTATTATTGTCTAACCTGAAAATGAGATTCTTGTTTTAAAATTCTCTGGCATTGGAGACATATCTCTTTTAAGGCATGTATTATATTGGACTGATTACAGTTACTTCTGTGAATGCTTACATTTGCTAAAATCCTCTTGAAGTCATGGATTGAGCCAGCTTTACCTCTGTGTCTATGGCACCCTGTAGAGAGTTGATAGAGGCTCAGAGTGTTAGACAAGCTGGTTAAAATGACCCTGAACTGAGTGGGAGAGCAGGTGAAAAATGTAAGAGAATGTGTGAGAGCCCTCTGACCCAGGCATTCTAAGCAGATCTTTAGCGAACAAGTTGATCTCAAGTCATTGACATTGCCCATCATATATCACCATCTCAATAGGCAAAATGGTGCTAGAAAAATGCATCTTTAGCTGTTAAATTTGAATTTTTACTTAAGATACAAGGATCACACACATTACACACACAGTTTTCTTTTCTTTTGCTTTTTTTTTCATTTCTGACACATACATATTAAAGAGAACTATACCTTATTAGTGCTTGTGTTAACCAAATAAAGCAATTGACATAACTGAAGAGAGCAGAGTTTTTATGGGTGTCCTTATTCTAGACTTTATTGGTTTTTAAAAGATTCTAAGGCTCAAACTAGTCTAATGAAGCCAAGACTTATACAGCTAAAACTCTCATTGGGTGCATGATCTATTCTGTAAGCCTGGCAAGTGGTGAAAATGCACAGCCTTACATTCATTTGGAGGTCAATCTAATATCATCATATGAATTCTTTAGCAATTTGCAGCATTTGGGTTAGGATGTTTATTTGTTGCACTTGAGAGTATGAAAAGAGAGGATCTGGACAGAAAAAAGATCTTGATTAGAATATATTGAAAATCCTTTCAAGTTTTGAAATTCCCATTTGAATGATTGGAAAGAATAGCTTATTTTCATGATGAAAGAAAATGTAAAATATTAGTCGCTCGGTTGCGTCTAACTCTTTGTGACCCCATGGACTGAAGCTTGCCATGTTTCTCTGTCCATGGAATTCTACAGGTAAGAATACTGGAGTGGGATGCCATTCCCTTCTCCAGGGGATCTTCTTGACCCAGGGACTGAACCTGGGTCTCCTACATTGCAGGCTGATTCTATCATCTGAGCCACCAGGGAAGCCCCTATTTTCACTTTAGAGCTCTTTTCTTGGGCCCAAATTCCACAGCTCAGATACAGAACACAAAGAAAGAGCCCAAGCCTACCCACTTTATAATTTAGTGGGGGTGATCTGGTCTATGATTAGCAAAGAAGCCAAGAAACAAGCTTCAATTATGGCAACATCTGGCTTCATGCAGATTTCCACAGATGATGGAAGAAAATAGGAGTGACAGTGTAGGGCTGTTGTGTATTGCTATGCATGCCTTTCATTGCACAGTCTGTGCAGCCTGGACAAAGCCAGATAAAGCAGTACTTACCAGTTTCTTCATCACTGTGCATCATCAGACTGAAAGAATATGAAGCAAATTTTCAAGAGGTAGAAGCTTGCTACATCCAAAGAACAAGTGAATAAAATGATCAGAAAGTAGCCAGAGGAAGAATAGGTGGAATTATTGTACAGCATCCCTACTGAGTGTTATATTAAACTGACAACACAGATTTTAGTGTCTTTGGTGAAAAATCATGCCCCATTAAGATTTTCTATTCATAAATATTACTTTCTTTGTTCTTTTTATAGTTATTTCAGTATAAACTAATCAGATGTTCAGAGAGAAGATTAAGTATTGATCTTCAGTCCTCATCATTTTTGGCACCAGGGATCGATTTCATAGAGAACAATTTTTCCGTGGGCTGGGAGGAGTGTGAGGATGATTTTGAGATGATTCAAGTGCAGTAGTGTTCCCGCTCATATGAGAATCTAATGCTACCACTGATCTGATAGGAATCAGAGCTCAGGCAGTAATCCGAGTGATGGGGAGCAGCTGTAAATACAGATGAAGTTTAGCGGCTCACCACTCACCTCCTGCTGTGTAGCCAGGTTCCTAACAGACCATGGACAAGTACCAGTTCATGACCTGGTGGTTGCAGACCCCTGTTATAGAAGCATTTAGTGTATTTCAAATGAAATACATAGATAGTTCTGCCTAGTCAAGTATGTCCAAGTTGCAAAATAAGTGATTTGAATGTGTTTAGCCTCCTGCAATGGTAGAGAAATTAGACAACCTAAAACAAATTCAGTTCTATTTATCCTGATTCAAACAAAAAGCATTTAGTATCTATCAATACTCACATATGTAAGGTACCCAAGCAAGTCTTTAAGTGTATTCATCTAATGTATAAAAATTCTGATAATAACATTCATATCCAGAGACCATACATGATGTAACCCACAAGAAAGAGCTTCAACTATGTATCTATTCTTCCCAGCAGATATTAAGTTATACTGTTACACACACTAAAAATAATTTTTTCATGATTTATGTAAATAAATTAAGCATGGAATGTCATTCAAAATGCATACATATATGCATAACAGAAAATTTTAAATGTAAAATGATTTTGTAAGGAAAACTAAGCATGATAAAAATAAGAATACAGTATAATTTTTGAAGCAAAATACTGTTTTCTATATTATTTTTATTTTAGATATATTTAGTTTTTACTGAAGTCAATATAGTTTGTCAGTGACTTTGGAGAAGTTAGGAAATATTTTAACATATTGACAATCCCTTCTCCGCCATTACTCAGGTATCTCTAAGGGAAAGAAAATCTGTATTTTAATTCTGGGAGGAGGAAAAAGACCTCAATCAAGTCTGAAGTTGGTAATTCAGAGATTCTCTTCTTGCATAACCAACATTTTGCAGCTGCCATTTCTGATTGAGTGATCAGGTTATACAGATTCTCATATTTTTCCCACTCCCTCCTTATTTCCGTAATCAACCGTTCCCCTACCATATTGTTTATCTTAAATTGCACAGCCTCTATCAGGCTGCTGGTCTTTTTAATGAACCTTAGTCCCTGGGTTTCATTCTCCATTTCCATGTCTCTCCTCGCATGTCATGCTTCAGGGCATAAGTACAGATTCACACCCAGACACACTTTCCCCATGAAATTCACACATTAAAAACAAGACATTAAAAAAATTGCCATTGGTATTTCACATGCTCAAAAACCAGGCTTTAATTTTACCATCTATATGTCCTCTATAGTGGAGTTTCTATACTTCACTATATATTGTCCATATATTAAAATATTTTCCAATATCCTTACTGAATTTTTTTCTTCTATTGCTAAGCTCCAAATCTTTACATATCCTGAAAATAAATCCTATGTCTAATGTATGTTTTACAAGTATCTTCTTTCAGTCTTTGACTTGACTTTTTAATTCCTTAGCAGTGTATTTTGAAGAGCTAAAGCTTTTAAATTTAACAATATCCAATTTATTAATAGGTTGTGTCCTATATGAAAGCTTTCATAAATGTTTATATAAAAACTCAGAACTACAGATATCTCCTTGTGTTTTTTCTATAAGTTTTATAGTTTTAGCTCTTCTGTTTAGGTCTGTGAGCCATTCTGAGTTAATCTTCTTAAATGCTTTGAGGTAAGAATCAAAGTGTATTTTACTACATTTGCATATCTAATGCTCCAGCACCACTTATTGAGAATATGCCCTTCCCCTTTGAGTCACTTGGGCACATCTGCTGAAAACCGGCAGCCCCTCCCTTTACATGTGAGTTTAACTCAACTCTGCTCTCCCTCAGTGGTTTGCAAACCCATCTCTACGTGCCTCATACTGACTTGATTACAACAAATCTTAAACTCAGTTAGGGCAACTTTCCCAACTTTGTCCTTATTTATCACAGCTGTTTTGAGCTAATAGCTTAAAAACATTTTCTTGCCTATTTTGGCCATATTTCTGCCATATGCATTTTGGAATAGGCTTGCCAGTTAAGTGAGAGCAACCATTGGGGTTTTTATTAGAATTATATTGTTTGTAGACACACTTGAGAAAAATTGATATTCTTTTATTAATGTGCCTTAGGACTCATCCAACATTTTTCAATAAAATTTGATAATGTTTTTCCATAAAGGACATAAAGACCTATTTGTTTAGATTTATTCTTTGGCAGTATGTATTTCTGTAAATGATGTTTTCACATTTCCTAATAATTTGTTTCTGGGATATCTTACTGCAGTTTATTTTTAGGATATTTTTCTTATATCTTACAAACTTGGCCAAACTCTCTTTGAAATTCAAAAATCTGTTTGCAGTTTTTAGTTTCTATGTTGACAGCTTTTTTGTCTACTGCTCATTAGGATTTTGTTTCCTTTATATTTCTTACACATGATAGTTTCATTTCTTGTCTTACTACCTCAGCCAGGTTTCCTTGTACAGTGTTGACTAGAGCAGTGACAATGGGCATCTTTTCATGCTCCCTGTTTTGAAAGAAATGGTTTAAACATTTCACCTTCCTGTATGATGTTCATTTTGTTTTGTTTTTTGGTTTTGTCTTTATCAAGGTAAACAAGTATCTTCTCATTTCTAGTCTGCTGAGGTTTATCTTGCTATTCTGGTTACTATAAGAGGATGTTAAATTGTGTCATGTGCCATTTTCTGTAAACACTAAGTAATCAAAAGCATCATGTCTTTTAATGTACTAACAGTGGCTTACACTAATAATTTCTAAATGTTTTATCTTTTTTATTCCTGAGGCAATCCTTATTTTTTTTTATTATGTGTTACATTTTAATAAATATTCCACTCACAAAACCGCATCCTCAACATCTACTTTCAGAGAATCCAACTTGCAATAATGGTTGATTATTGCATCTTAGGACATTTTCAAGCCACCTGGCTATGACATCCTTAAATAGTCCAGTCTTGATGGCTTCCAAACTTCTTGCCTGACACTCCCTCTCCTGCCACCTTATAATCTTACCTATAGGTATATCCTGGAGAAGGAAATGGCAACCCACTCCAGTTTTCTTGTCTGAGAAATCCCATGGACAGAGAAACCTAGTGGGCTATAGTCCATGTGGTTACAAAAGAGCTGGGCATGACTTACTGACTAAACAACAAAAACAACATAGGTATATCCAGTTTAGACATCACATTTTCCAGAAAATCTCTTTTTAGTTTCCCTAAACTTCCTTACTGCATTACTTTCCACTCTGTTCCCAAGGTATTTTGTTGTTACATGTGTTAGATTTATGAAGTAATAAAAATAAAATAAAACATTAATAACCATAAATTTGCTGTCATTTTTTAGAGACTAGAGAAAATAGAGTGATAGGACATGGAAATAGAGTGATTGGACAAAATAAATAATAAAGTCCAATAGAGTGATTGTCTAATCACTTTTTGTCCAACAGAGTGATTGGATAAGGTAAACAATGAATGAGAAATTGGGTATCTAAAGTAGCAAACATATTTACAGACTAATCGGTGGTAGTTTGTACCCAGTGGCCCATAGTGGCCAAAGAAGTCACGTGGCCAAGTGAATTGGGAGATCAGGACAAGTAGGAGTGTTGAGTTAGAACTAAGAACATGTTCACAACTGCATCTCTGAGGGTGCTTACCTCTCCCTTGCCTCACTGTTGAAATGCATACTAATTAATGCCACTGAGTAAAATGGTAGGAATTCATAATCCCTTTGGAAGTTGGTAATTGACATAGATTAGCTTATTTCTCCCAAGTGGTATTTCTTTAATACCCCGATTCCATAATCCATGTGTCATTTCTTAAGGCTTAGCATGGCTCTAACTCTGGAGCTCCACATCTTCATTTGAATTGGTTTTGCCAGATGTTTTTAAGAAAAGGAAACACAGAAGGTAACATAAAAACACTAAGTGACTGACAGAGAGCACAGAGGGAAAAAAAGCATGGAAAAGTCAGTTGGAATGCTGATATCCTAGACCAGCACTCTGCTGTTGCTTCTTACCCTACACTGAGACCTCTTTGGTTGTAAACATTACGTTTTACCGTACTTGTTGACTCTGCCATTTTCTTTAGGAATTATAAGCAAAAAACAACAAAAGCACCTCACTACCAAAAATTCTGGGAGCGAAGTTTTACCTAAGCATGTGAACCCTGTTACCTGTTTTTAAACTTTCTCTGTTCACATTTTTAAAATATGTTAAAATCTTATGCAGTTTGGTTTTATCTCTTTTGTTCATTACCTTGTCTTGCATTTCTTCCCAAACCCTATGATTAGTCATCTTGAAGACTTTAAGATTGCCTACTACACTGTTTTATATTTGCTACTGTTGATTTCTTCTCCCCACTCTGGGATTTCTAGGCTTTCTTCTAGGAATACCTATCCTTTACATTTGGTGAAGTCCCACTTCAATATTTGGACCAAAACATGCATGACCTGACCTGATAAGTTTTCTTCAGCTCACTCAATCAGAGCAACTGACCACTTCTTCCATACGTCCTTACAGTTATTGCAGACCTCTAGGTTTTCCTCAGTACACTGTTAATTTCTGTTGTCCCTAACTCATTTTTGTTATCACCCCTCTCCATTTCAGCACCCAACACGAGGTCATGCATATGACAGACATAAAGTTACTGTTGTTTAGCTGCTAAGTCATGTCTGATTCTTTTGCAGCCCCATGGACTATAGCCCACCAGGCTCCTCTGGCCATGGGATTTCCCAGGCAAGAATACTGGAGTGGGTTGCCATTTCCTTCTCCAGGGACTCTTTCTAAGCCAGGATTGAACCCACATCCCCTGAATTAAGAGGAAAATTCTCTACCACTGAGCCACCAGGGAAGCCCAGACAATAATGAAGGCTGAGGAAATCAGTAAGAAAACAAATGAATAGTTACTGATAGCAAAACATACTTTTAAAATGATATATTTATTGTCAATCTAAATATTTCTTTCACATTCCTAGTAGATAGTACTTTTTCTTGTCTATTTCAGAGAAAGAAGGTAGACTTTCCTCTTAGAAGTTGTTTGATCCATTTTTAATTTGCATCAAGGATGCAGGGTATCTTTAGTGTTCCATTAGCACAGTATTACCATGTCATCAGTACTAACTCAAGTTCAGCTTTCTTGATTCCACAGGAAATATTATGCTAAAGTATCACCTTGTCATCAACAATGACTCAATTTCTGCTTTCCTAAGCTGAAAATGAGTTATTGTTGATGATAAGCTAATACTATTCTAAAGTCTTAAAGAAATGTAAGCATAATGCAACCAACTCGCAAGAACACTGAAATGCCAGAAAAAATCAAGCAAAGCCCTAATATGGATTAGATAGCTTGGAAAAGGTTGTGGTGTGCATCATATAGTCACATAATTCAGAGCATGTGTAATTAAGACCCAATAGACACATTTATCCAAAGTCATGTAATTCTGGTTTTCTTTCAAAGAAATAAAAACTGTATTGTACATATATTAAAGGCTTATTTAGTTGTCTTATGGAAGTCACATAATTCCTAAGCACCAATTCGGGAATTATCAAGTTGCTTTGTTCAAGTTTTCTAAATATATTTTCCATCTTTATAACATGTTAATTTTAAGATACACTCTGCTTTAAAGTCTGCCTATGGTATGCTTAGGGTTCTATCATTGTTGTTAAAAATCACACGAGTGATTAGTTATAAGAAAAGTCACAATTATGGGGAAAAACACTTATTGAAAGAATAAATGAGTAAAATATTTACATGGGTGGATATATATCCAGGTATGTGTATGTATATATGTATAAGTATATGTGCATATTACATCTCTGTGCATGTACAAGTTTTCCAAAGTTCTAAAGGCAATGGAGATGTCATCCAGTTCCTCTGAATGAGGGAGCTGGAGAAGGTATCTCAGTGAAGTGACAACTGAATTGGTGATAATGCAATGGGAATCCCTCAGATGGAAAATAAATTTCCTACTCTATTTTTTAATTACATGAAAATAATAGCATCCCATGAATCAAGGACCATCAATAAACTTAAGTGACATTAATTCAAAGCAGAATTAAACAGATACTGTAGGTCTACCACAAGCAAGGCTCTATATTGATCTCTACTAAAAACGCAGAACACCAACATTAAAAGGAAACTTGAAAGGAATTGATTTGATGTTCCATCTGAAGCTGATACACAATATGACATCAGTGATTCCTGGAGGGGAGAAAAAAGCCTCTACTTAAAATCAAACACTAAGAAATACACTATCTCCCTTTTGGACTGATCTAATTGTTACAAAATAAGGTCTATGGTGATGAAATTTGCCTCTAAAAATAATGCCATTTTCAAAATTGGCCCTAATTTTGTTTTATATTCTTCTGTATCTTAAACAAAGGCAGTTTCTTAAATTAATAATCACTTGACTTTTTTTCTACTGCACTTATCTCACACACTAGTAAAGTAATGCTCAAAATTCTCCAAGCCAGGCTTCAGCAATATGTGAACTGTGAACTTCCAGATGTTCAAGCTAGTTTTAGAAAAGGCAGAGGAACCAGAGATCAAATTGCCAACATCTGCTGGATCATTGAAAAAGCAAGAAAGTTCCAGAAAAACATCTATTTCTGCTTTATTGACTATGCCAAAGCCTTCGACTGTGTGGATCACAATAAACTGTGGAAAATTCTGAAAGAGATGGGAATACCAGACCACCTGACCTGCCTCTTGAGAAACCTATATTCAGGTCAGGAAGCAACAGTTAGAACTGGACATGGAACAACAGACTGGTTCCAAATAGGAAAAGGAGTACGTCAAGGCTGTATATTGTCACCCTGCTTATTTAACTTATATGCAGAGTACATCATGAGAAATGCTGGGCTGAATGAAGCACAAGCTGGAATCAAGATTGCTAGGAGAAATATCAATAACCTCAGATATGTAGATGACACCACCCTTATGGCAGAAAGTGAAGAAGAATTAAAGAGCCTCTTGATGAAAGTGAAAGAGGAGAGTGAAAAAGTTGGCTTAAAGCTCATCATTCAGAAACCTAAGATCATGGCATCTGGTCCCATCATTTCATGACAAATAGATGGGCAAACAGTGCAAACAGTGGCTAACTTTATTTTTTGGGGCTCCAAAATCACTGCAGATGGTTGGTGATTACAGCCATGAAATTAAAAGATGCTTACTCCTTGGAAGGAAAGTTATGACCAACCTAGACAGAATATTAAAAAGCAGAGACATTACTTTGTCAACAAAGGTCCATCTGGTCAAGGCTATGGTTTTTCCAGTGGTCATGTATGGATGTGAGAGTTGGACTGTAAAGAAAGCTGAGTGCCAAAGAATTGATGCTTTTGAACTGTGGTGTTGGAGAAGACTCTTGAGAGTCCCTTGGACTGCAAGGAGATCCAACCAGTCCATCCTAAAGATCAGTCCTGGGTGTTCATTGGAAGGACTGATGTTGAAGCTGAAACTCCAATATTTTGGCCACCTGATGTGAGGAGCTGATTCATTTGAAAAGACCCTGAAGTTGGTAAAGATTGAAGGCATTAGGAGAAGGGGATGACAGAGGATTAGATGTTTGGATGGCATCACAGACTCAATGGACACAGGTTTGGGTGGACTCTGGGAGTTGGTGATGGATAGGGAGGCCTGTCTGCTGCAGATCATGGTGTCGCAAAGAGCCAGCCATGACTGAGCAATGAACTGAACTGAAACTGAAGAGCTTAAAGTTTTTGATGAAAAACTGATACCATGTTCACAGCAGAGTTCAATAAAAGAGATGGCAAGTAGATGGGGAAGCATCCTCTAGTATCCTTTCTGATATCTATGTACTGGGGAAAAAAAATAATTACTTTCATGCTGACCTAATTTTAATAGAAAGTAACAACAGTATTATCTATAATAATAATGAACTATAATTTATTAAGCACCTATATTTTTCATATATGGATATTTTACATGCAAATTTTTGTGTAATTCATTCTAATATGTTACCAATATGTTGGAAATGCCATCTTTATTTTAAGGATAGTAAAACTCAAGCTAAGAGATGTGGTATAACAAAATTAGCCCATTACTGAGTATATATTCATTGTTCAACACAGTTCAGTTCAACTCTAAAGCCAAGGAAAAAAAATCACAATATACAGGAAAAAACAGCATCAATGAAAGCTTAAACAGCATCTTTGAAGAAACAAATGGGTCACAATAGAGCAATGGTAAGGATTGGGACACAGCTTTGATCTTCCTTGGTCATGACATACAGAGAAAGGAAGATTACCAGACTGATCATTTGTCCACATGTGTTTCCCTGTGGTATAGGTATCATTTATTGTAGTGGGGAGCCACCCTCTTTAACACCAAGATTCTTTCTGAAGTACAACATAGGTAAGAAGACAGACACCCTGAAGACCAAAGGGGAACCTGAAAGAAAGCAAAAGTGCAATGCAAGACACAGAGGACATAGTGAGTGGTTCCCAGGGCTTGGGAAGGGCTGAATCCCAAGGGTCATTTGGAAAAGTAATGCAATTATGCATGTTTGGACCCATGATTGGCACTTAGTGAGTAATGGTCAGGGATACTACGCATCCTGTCACACATGGAGTTATCACAGTCAATGTCTGATTGAGGGTGAAAAAACTGTGTTTACAAAGGTTTTGTCTTTCCTTCTCGTTTGATAATGATACTCTTGTCTAGGAAAACCTGGGGTACTCATCTGGGCCTGTATTACTCATAACAGGCCCCCAAAGACATTTCTGCCGCCACTGTTGTGCTTAGACTGGCTATTGTGGTTCTTATGATTGTTATGACTAGCAAAAATCATCAAGGAACTTTGAGAAACATTATTTGTTATTCACAGGTCCTAAAGGACGTGCAGTAAGGCAATGAATTGAGAGGAAGAGAATGGGGAGAGAGTGGAGTTCTGTTTTTATTAGGGTCAGAAGGTGGGATGTTTAGAACTGTGCAGATTCACTCCATATTAGCTACTTTTTAAATTTTTATTTTATATTATAGTTGATTTACAAAGTTGTGTTAATTTCAGGTGTATAGCAAAGTGATTCAGTTACACATACACATTTATCCATCCATTCTTTTTCAAATTCTTTTCCCATTTAGGTTATTACAAAGTATTGAGCAAAGTTGCCTTTGCTATACAGTAATTCCCTGTTGGTATTTATTTTAAATATAGCAGTGTGCACATGTCAATCCCAAACTTCCAATCTAATTTAAAGCAAGTGTGTGCATGCTAAGTCACTGCAGTCGCATCTGACTCTTCGCAAACCTATGGACCATAGCCCACCAGGCTCCTCTGTCCATAGAATTCTCCAGGCAAGAATACTGTAGTGGGCTTCCATGCCCTCCTCCAAGGGATCTTCCCACCACAAGAATCTAACCCTCATCTCTTACATCTCCTACACTGACACGACGGGTTCTTTACAAGTAGCACCACCTGGGAAGACCAATTTAAAGCATAAGAGTGCGAATTAGGGCACAGGAAGGAGGAAATGGAATCACTCAAGTAGTCAGTTATCCAGGTCATGCAAGGCTATCTGAAAGGGGGAATACAAAGGAAGCGGCCTAATCCCTTATCTGGTTGCTTTGCCGGTAGCTGTGTCATACAGCTGCAAAATGTTTATTCAAGAGTGTCTTTTGAATGGATGCCTTGGCAATCAAAAGCTTAATGCCAGACCCTTATACTACAGGAAGAACCTAGAACCAATCCTGTTTTTATGTATTTACAAATGATTTTTACACATGCTTAATGTATGTAGAATGCGACTGCTGCTTATAATCAAAAGATTATTTTTATTGTTTGAAATTTACCAACAGTTGTTTCCATGTTGGAAAAAATCACTTCACCAGTGACCCTGAGATATTTAAGCCAAGATCCCTGCATCATTCTGCACTCAATACCACATTCACATTTATTTCCCTTACAGATAAATGTGCTGACCACAGCATTATGTCTTGAATGTACTTATGTCTGAGTATATTTTATTGAAAAGTATATACTTTAATTTTTCCCCAGACACTACTTATAATAACATATATATGTATATTACATTGAAAATCATATATTTTAATTTTTAATAGACACTATGTATTCTTACAGTAACACATATATGAGGTATGTGTATGAGAGAAATGGTAAAAGGTAAGAGGTGCGGTGTTATCAACTTAATGATCCTCCATTATGAATTTTTACTTAATTGCCTAATCCAAGACAATGGAGCTGGGCATTTAAATGTTTCTGTTGATGACTTGTTAAGTTTTTTTAGTAGAATGCACTGGAGAGACATTGCAGGGAAAAGAAGTTTTCCTTCATGGTTCTTTACACTCATTCACCTGCCTCATGGGAGTATGTTTTTTATTTACTATGTATGATTTTTCAGAGTATGATTTTTCAGAGTGTGGCTTACACAGCACTCTTTCTCCAACTCTTGATTCAGGAAACAGAAGAACAGCAGGGAGCCCCAGAGAGCAAAGGACTGCCCCAGTCCAGGTCATGGCTTCCCAGCACCCTCTTCTCAGCTAAGTAAGCCACATCAAGCTGATAGCTGGTAAGCTAAATGCCTGAGCTTCATCCCACACAGTGGACCAGAGCCATCCTGGCCTGAGCCATACACATAAGTATGCTTTGTTTCTCCAGACTAAGTCCAGTATAACTCCAAGGTTCAAGGGTGTTTACAGTAGTACCCAAATCCTTCTGAATGCCTTCTTACAAGCTTCTGCTCACATGCGCTCCAGGGCATTATTCCTGCTTTTTCAGTGACCGTGGAATAGCTCTAGCTTGAGCAGTTCAGTAAACCCCTCTCCAGTGGTAATCTGTAACCACATCTTATTCAACAAGATTCAAATTCCCTTTCCAAGTTGTCCAGCCTTGGGTCCTCTCCCTAAGCCATAAGGTACCTTTAGAGTTCTCCTTCCATTTCTAGAGTTATTTTCCTATCATGGTGTAATAATTCCTTTCATTTCCTCTGTTTAAATCACTGGATTTCCTGCCTCCTGATTGGACCCAATTTGACAGCAAGAGTGGTCTCAGAAGATAAACCATAAAGATGGGTTTGGGAATTAGTCTGCTCATGCTGTTGTGCTTGGCATGGTGCTGAGTTCCCGCCTAATGGAAGATGAGATGCTCATAATCCATGGCAGGCAGTGACATAAAACTTAATTAATCCACACTAACCACCCGTGGTTAACTGTGATGAAGTGCCAACTGAAACATGTGCTTTGGGAGCCCAAGTGACTGTTCCCCTTGACCATTACAGCAGTGATGATGGCTACAATGTGGGATGAATTAATTTGATTATAATTATTTATATATTAAAAGGAACAACCTCAGGCCTTTTAATTCTCAGCTCAGATGGTCTGAGAACCAGATGGCCTCCATATCAGCCCTAAAAAAAACCAAACAAACAAACAAAAAACCCTCTTATTTCTTGTAGGCACAGGACTGATGCTGCTGAAAATGAAATGCAAAGTTTAACTGTGTGCTGATTTATGTTAATAGTTAAATACATAGCCTCATCGTGGAGTCCCTTACAAAGAGTAGTGAAAACGGAAATTGCCTTGTTCCTGATCTTACAGGGAAAACATTCAGTCACTAAGCATGTTACTATCTGTCAGGATTTTTGTAGATGTTCTTTATCAGGCTGAGGACATTACTGAGTTTTCTAAATGATTGGTTATTAATTATTCTCAAATGATTGTTCTGTATCAATTGATATGATCATCCTGTTTTTCTTCTTTGAACTCTTGCCATGGTAGATTACACTGATTGACTTTCAAATATGAAACTAGCTTTGCATTACCAGGATAAAGCTAACTTATTAGACTTAATAGGGTCAAATCAAATCCCAGACCTAACACAAACCATAGAAGTCTTCTGTAAAGACATATCGAAAGCAATGTAGAAGAAAATGAATTAGAAAACTGCAAACAACAGGAGGACTCTATGAGGGGAGGAGAATTAAAGTTCTGCAACAAGGAAACTGAGACAATAAGAAGCTTTGAAAATGTAAAACGTGAATGAGACAGCGGAATACATTTGAAAGATTAAGAAATGAAGGTCTGGAGATAATCACAAAGAAATAAAATAAATAGGAAAAAGTAAGTTAGAAATAAAATTTATATTTAATAAAATGAAAAACTCAATTGACATCCAGAGGGAAAAATTAAAATAACTGAAGCAGATCTGGTGAAGAAGGGTTAAGAAATTTAGTGAAGAACTTTGTTGTTCAGTTGCTAAATCGTGCCCAACTTTTTATGACTCCATGGACTGTAGCCTTCTGTCCATAGTATTTCCCAGGGAAAAATACTTGATGGGGTTGCCATTTCTTCCTCCAGGAGATCTTCCTGGACCAGGAAAGGAACCTGTATCACCTGCATTGGCAGGTGGATTCTTTACTATTGAGTCACCTGGGAAGCCAGCTAAAAACTAAACATATATAAAACAATTAAACAGGAATTTTAAGACTTACAAATATAATAATTGAAATTAGGAACTTAGTGGATAGGTTAAATTAGTAGATTAGACAGAACTTGAATCTAATGGACACAACTTCCCTGGTGGCTCAGTTGGTAAAGAATCTTCCTGCAATATGGGAGACCAGAGTTCAGTCCCTGGGTTGAGAAGATCCCCTGGAGAAGGAAATAGCTACCCACTCCAGCATTTTTGCCTGGAGAATTCTGTGGACAGAGGAGCCTGGCAGGCTACAATCCATGGGGTCACAAAGAGTTGGACACAATTGAGCAACTAACACTTTCTTTTTCAGGAAGAATACTATGTCCAGTTTTTCAAAATTATGTGTTCTTTTCCTCTATGTACACAGAACATCTGTGAAAATTGGCCAAACACTGGGCCATAACTCAAAACTCCACAATTTCAAAGGAATGAAATCATGGAGTGCTTTCTATGACCACAGTGGATTTAAGCTAGAAATCAATAGCAAAGTTGCAACTAAAAACATTTTTATGCTTGAAAACTGTAAAACAGCAATCTGCATAATCCAATGATCAAAGAATAAAATGTAACAGATATTTTTTTAAATATTATGAGCTTAAAGATGATGAAATAATGGAAAAATCATGTGGAATGGCTTAAAGGGACATATATAGCTTTAAATCTTCATATCTGAAAATAATTGCTTAAAAACAATAATCTAAGCATTCATTCCTGTAAGCAAGAAAAAGGACAGCTAAATCAAAAGAAAGAAGAGGGAAAAATAATAAAGACGTGAGCAGATATAAGTGAAAGAGAAACATACATAGTTTTAAACATTGCTCAAACTAGTTCTTATGAAGACTATAACATTAATAAACCCACTGGCTTTTGCTAAATTATTTTTATAATCTAAAAACCTTATATTAAGGGATATTTTGAATTTTGATCTGAAAGAAGATACCCCCACCCCTTTATCCCATCGTATATGGAGCTCACAAATTATGTCCCTTATTTCACCTTGTTTTCCATTCCAGAAAATTTATTTTAGAATGTCCAGTTAAAAATGGAAAAAATGAAGATTCAAGTAATTATTTCTGTTTATAAAAGTGTGAGTTAGAATGGTTCATTCATTTAAGAAGTCAGTTGTAAGGTTAAAAATCTAATTCATTTATTTAATACTTTTCAGCAGACACCACAGGACTGAAGACCTTCTCTTAGCTCCAAACCTGTATCCAGGACAATTTTTTCTTTGTCCCAGTTTCAGCCATTATGGAGTAAAAACTCTCTATCTCCAGTGATTGTGTCACTTAGCATAAAGACTCCCAACAATAACAGGAAAAAGAGGTAAAATAAAACAAGAATTCAGCATGCTAATAATGATCATAGGTATGGAGATATATCATACTTTCCAAACTTGACAACTGTAACACTGTTCAAGTTAGTATGATTTTAGAATAAAAAATTACCCTTGTGAAAACTTAGCTGATATAAAAACAAGAAAAAAAATGATATTCAGTTTAACAGGAACTGTCAACAAATAGATTATTGTCAGTTAAATGTACAAACTGGATCATCCATTTTGTAACTTTATGTCTTTCAAGCATCCTGGTACAGAAAATTGAGTTTATAGTGTTTAAGAAGCATAACAAACATGAAAACTTTGATCCTGTGGTAGCTGGCACATGTGTCACATTTGTGACATTTGAATGTATATGCCACAAACAAAAAGAATTACAGACACACACATATTCACATGCATACACACCCACTTACACACAGGCATACATGTATGTACATATACACATATAAACACAAAAATAATCAGAAACATGAACATATATACATGCACACACACATATCTTCATACTTACACACATAAACACCCACTTATACACATGCACGTTCCTATACACATTCACAGCTCCTTACATGACATGCACACCTACTTACATAAGCTTTCCTTATGCAAACAAAGCTTTACTCAGACAGTAAAGAATCCGCCTACAACGCTGGAGACCAGGGTTTGCTCCCTGGGTCGCCAAGATACCCTGGAGAATGGAATGGTAACCCACTCCATTATTCATGGCTGGAGAATTCCTTGGACAGAGGAGCCTGATGGGCTACAGTCCATGAGGTCACAAAGAGTCGACACAACTGTGTGATTAACACTTTCACACCTACTTACATATACACAAATCTATGCATTTATACACATTTACACACACATACCAAACCAGACATACACAAACACTACAAGTTGTGTATATTTATGTCCAAAAATTGATTTTTAAAATTAGTGTTTTGAAAATACGAAAGAATCCCAATAAATGCTGCATTAAAACCAAGTAAAATATGTAGATGCTCATCTGGACAACAGAACCTTTACCATAGGAAATGCCCTTGAAAATAGTTTGATTATTAAGAGCCATGAGTAACAAATGTACCTATAATATAAAGCTCAAATATTCTCATTTGTAAAGCCGTTCCATTTCGTCCCATCCTCTTTTCCTATTCTGTCTCTGCCCTAATTCTCTCTTCTCTCATGAGGTTTCACCTCTGACTTAAAAGTAGCAGAAGTTTAATGCTGAAAGCACTTTACAGACTGATAGCCATTTCTGGGCTATTAGTAGAAATAAAAGTGGCTTAATAAATTCAGGCATTCCACTCCTGTTAATGTCACTCGAGGTGTAGAGAGAGATAAAAAATTTTATGTCTTCATTGTAGTGATAGTGAAACACACTACTGTGTATTAATTCATGCTTGGAAATGAGCAAACACTGCAGCTAGGAGCAAGCTTAAGAAACCTCAAGACATGAAGTCAGAATGCCCATCATTAAAAAAAAAATCTACAAACATAAATGCAGGAAGGATATGGAGAAAAAAGAACCGACTTGCACTGTTGATGGGTATGTAGATTGATACAGCCACTGTGGAGAACAGTTCCTTAAAAAATGAAAATTAGAACTACTATATGACCCAGTAATTCCACTACTGGGCACATACCCTGGGAAAATGATAATTCAAAAGGATACATGTACCCCAGTGTTCATTTCAGCACTATTTACAATAGCCAGGACATGAAAGCAAACTAAATGTCCATCAACAGAGGAATGAATAAAGAAGATGTGGTACATATGCACAATGGACTATTACTCAACCATAAACAGAAACAAATTTACATCATTTGTAGTGATGTTGATGGACCTGAGTCTGTCATATAGAGTCAAGTAAGTCAGAAAGAGAAAAACAAACTTTGCATATTAATGCATATATATGGAATCTAGAAAAATGGTACAGATGAACCTATTTGCAGGGCAGGAATAGAGACTCAGAGAGAATGGACGTGCTGACACAGGGGTAAAGGGGAGGGTGGATGAATTGAGAGAGTAGCTTTGACATAAATGCACTACCATGTGCAAAACAGATAGCCAGTGAGAAGCTGCTGCATAGCACAGGGAGCTCAGCTCCATGCTCTGTGATGACCTCGAGGGCTGTGACGGGGCCTGGGAGGGAGGCTTAAAAGGGAGGAGGCGTATGTATACATATATCTGATCCACTTTGTTCTACACAACAAACTAGCACAACACTGTAAAGCAATTACACCCCAGTAACAAAAAGAAGGCATGGGAAACTATGTTTGACTACTTCACCCAGTTTCCTCTTTTGAGGGAGAAGGCTCTGTATAAGGAAAAGAGCCGCCTCAGGGCCCCATCTTGACTTACAGAAAGACCATCGCTGACTCATGATTCCCATCTATTCAGTGGAAGGAACAGGGGCAGAAAAGAAGTGAAGGTGCAGAAGAGCACTAGGACAGACCACTCCATCCCACCAGTGCAAGCAGTGATCAGAAGAAAAAGCATCTGTGTCCTAGGCTTACTCCACCACAATAATTGAAACTCCACTAGGAAATGCACAATATTATTAATAGATTCCTTGAGAGAAACTTCCTTGAGCCCAGACACATGTGCACTGTCTTGGATCATTTTGCATTTATTTACAGAGCTCAGTATAGAACAATGAATAGTTAAGATACACATTTAATCTAATTTTTCACTTAATGATTCTGAAATTCTACCAGAGAAAGTGTTAATTGCTCTGTCATGTCCAACTCTGTGACCCCATGGACTGTAGCTCACCAGGCTCCTCTGTCCATGGGGATTCTCCAGGTAGAATACTGGAGTGGGTAGCCATTCCCTTCTCCAGGAGATCTTCCCCACCCAGGGATCAAACCTGGGTCTCCTGCATTGCAGGCAGATTCTTTACCATCTGAGCTCCCAGGGAAGCCCCTCGACCAGTATGGCATGGCTAATAAATATGGAAAAGAAGTATAATTTTCAAGTAGTGCAAACCTCTATAATAATTTAGAAAAGCAAAATTCTTCCCTCTCTGTAATCTTAAATAGATGATAGATTCTCAAACATTTTAAATATGTAAATGGACAAATAATTGATTATCAGCTTCAGTTGAAATAAGTCTACTCTAAATCCTTGATTAAGTACAGATGAAAAACTAAATGTTAAGGCCTTGTTTTTAGAGATTAAATTAAGATAGAGCAGGAGCAGCAGTCATATGGTGTGGGGAATTGTGGAAAGGAAGAATAAAAATCCTGGGCATGCAAAAGAGGAAAAGTTGACACCTGTTTCACCCTTCCCCCTCTATTTCTACTCAACATTCCTGGCTCAGGCATTATCATTTTGCACCCAAATGACTCATCAACCCCAAAACTGCCCCCTTAGCTGATGTTTTGTTCCATTACTTTCATGGACACTAAAGCAGTGGATACTCTGATTTACGTAGCCTTTTTTATATTCTCAGCAGTCTTCCATGCAAATCAGTTTTATTATAAACTTAGAATAAACATGGAATTCAGTGACTGCCAAACAAATTCTAGAAGGAAGTAAAAAAGATGTAGGAGGGATGACCCATAATCCAAGTTATTTTTTCATTATAATTTCTGTAAACTTTGCATACCCTGTAAAAAATAGAGTCAATATCTTAATGCTTTGTTAGTGTCTGGCTGTGTCCATGAAGGACCGTGCATAAGCACAGACACATATGTTATCCAGCTATCTGCTCTGTGGGGGTCACACAACTCCTATGCCAACGTGTCATCATCCGGGGAGAAATAGGCTCGCACTGTTTCAGAGAATCCTTAGGGCTGTTGATGGAGAAGGCAATGGCACCCCACTCCAGTGCTCTTGCCTGGAAAATCCCATGAAGGGAGGAGCCTGGTGGACTGCAGTCCATGGGGTCGCTAAGAGTCGGACACAACTGAGAGCCTTCACTTTCACTTTTCACTTTCATGTATTGGAGAAGGAAATGGCAACCCGCTCCAGTGTTCTTGCCTGGAGAGTCCCAGGGACGGGGGAGCCTGGTGGGCTGCTGCCTATGGGGTTGCACAGAGTCGGACACGACTGACGCGACTCAGCAGCAGCAGCAGCAGCAGCAGGGCTGTTGAGAGTGCCTTCCTCTGACAGCTCAGGATTGCTAGTAAGTGGTCAGAAAGAAGTGTCAATTGAATTTTTTCAGGACTGGATTAAGTGTCTTACAACAGAAATACACATTGGGGAACAAAATAGTGCAAAACACTAAATATACTAACACTGGAAAATGTTAGGATTTCCAATCACTGCCAGCTGATCCTGATTCAGCTTCCTTGTGACAGTTCTATTTCCTTCCATCTTTGCTGGATCGTATAGGAGTTCTGTCTTTAGGTTTTTGAGGAGCTCTCATCCTGTTTCCCTCAATGGCTGTACCTAAGCGTTCTCTCACCAGCAGGGTGCAAGGTTTTCTTTTCTCCATACCCTTGCCTTTTTAGTACTTTAAATTAATCCAAAAACATTATCCCTGTATTGTGTGTATGCGGTTAAGGCAATGGCGATAACAAGGATCTCCTTAAGTTAGTGTTTGCATCTGAAAAAAACAATGTGGTGTTTATGCTGCCATTATTTCTTTAAAGGGTAATAGAATGCTGATCACATACAGAGGGGGTTGCTTAAAATAAACCCTACATGTGGACTAAAAAGGAAGATGCTTTGTGCCTAGCACTTGCATGGAAGCCTTTTTTTTTGGTTTTTATTGGACTATACTTGACGTACGGTGTAGTGTTAGTTTCTGGCGTACAGTGCCGTGAATTGGTTATGCACACACATATGCTCGCTCTTTTTTAGATTCTTTTCCTGTATAGGCCTCTGTAGAGTACTGAATAGAATCCCCTGTGCTATACAGTAGGTCATTATTAGTTATCTATTTTATATATAGTAGTGTTTATATGTCAATCCTAATCTCCCAATTATCCTTCCCTTTCCCTGACAGTGACCATAAGTTTGTTTTTTATGTCTGTGAGTCTGTTTCCATTTTGTAAATAAGTTCATTTGTACCATTTTTTAAAAAATTCCACATATAAGCAATGTCCTATGATATTTGTCTTTGTCTGACTTGCTTTGCTTAGTATGGGAATCTCTAGGTCCATCCTTGTTGTTGCAATGGCATTATTTCATTCTTTTTATGGTTGAGTGTTATTCCATTGTGTATATGTACCACATCTTCCTTATCCATTGCCCTGTTCCTGGACATTTAAGTTGCTTCCATCTATTCTTAAAGTAGATCTCTTCCTAGCCTAATAGGTTTAGTGGTGTTTATATGAGATAGATTAACTATTGCATGCCTTGTCTCTCTGTCATTAAACAGAAGCCCTTCCTGCGTGGGAAAGGTCCTGAAGTGAAAGAATTTATTCCACGATGACTTTCATTGTCCTATAGATAAAACGTCAATGTGGCATAAATTCATCAAACAAAAAGCATAGACTGGGAAGCAGTTGCCATGAGGTTTCAGGATTAGAGTCATTCCCTAAAACATGCTCAGGTGAAGATGAATCCTTTACCTATCCAGGATGTGCATGGCCAGACTTCCCGGTGTTGCAGAAACCAGTACTCTAGAAACCAAGCACCATACTTGGAGAGTTGGAGAACTCAGGTTTATTACACTGGCGGGCCCAGAGGAGTTAACACTCCAAGCTCTGAGCCCCAAACAAAGGGGTTACAGAGTTTTTATACATGGACAGGCATGATTAAGCGGGTTTGCAGGTTTGCAGGGGCTAGGGCGATTGCAAAGAGCAGGACAAGGGTGAGTGAGATAAGCTCCAGTTCCTAGTATTGTGAGTCCCACTTTCTGAGACCTACATGATCTAGACTTTGCAAGGAGCAAGCTGAGTTACAGAGGCAGAAAGAGCAGGAGGTTATGTAAAAACTTCTAACTTTTCCTCCTCATCCCCCCTCTTGATCCTTCTGTCACTCACTGTAGAAACCATCATTTCATGTTTTGGTAGGACATTCAGAGCTCCCGGTCGTTTAGGGGGTAATATTGAACTATTACCATTTGTAACTTTGCAGATTCAATTTGAGAGGTTATGAACTCGGTAATAGCATTGAGAATACAAAGGCCAAACAAGAGTGCTGCAAAGAACATGAAGAGAGGACCTGTTAAAGGGAGAAGCCACGATGCCCAACTCCAGATATTGTTCCAATTACCCCAGGAATTTGCTAGTTCCTCTCTCCTTTTCATGATTTGTTCCCTTAGCTGTTGGGCCATGTCCCTGACTATTCCTGATTGGTTTACATAAAAGCAGCATTCTTCATTTAAGAAGAGGCAGAGTCCTCCCTTTTCAGCTGTCAGTAGGTCTAGCCCTCTCCTATTCTGCAAAACCACCTCAGCCAGGGAGTCTAGTTGGTCCTGTGAGGCCACTAAAGATTTGGTCACTCTCTCAATGTCCTCTGTGAAGTCCTTGGATAGTGTACAGTAGAAGGTGGTTGATGAAGCAATTCCTCCTATTCCCATACCTATCCCAGCCATGATTCCCAGACCAACTAGTAGGGGTATAAACTGGATGGCTCTTTTTGACCGCATATGTGCTGCCAGAGGTATGGTGAGAGTCTGGTTGTTAGGGACAATATTCATCTGGGGAGTGAGGAAAGCTAAGGTGCAGATACCCATCCAATTGACTGGTAGACATAAGTAAGCATCTGTCCCACAAACAAAGAAAAGGCCTTGATGGGGGCAGCACCATATTGTGTTTGTGGGAGGATGAGTGGGCCACTCACCTTTTAAAGTTTGATTACATTGGTCCCTGGCTAAATTGCCTACAGGTTCAGTTCCTCCATCATTTGTAAAGCATTCTGGAGCCTTTTGAGTTAACTCAATTGCCCTTAAGACTGGCCCTTGTAAGGGTGGATCTATAGGAGTTCCCATGGCTATTGCATTATTTAATGGTACTGGTGTAGCTAAGTACAGTGGAGCTCCAAAGGATAAGCAAAGCCTGCAGTCCCTGGCCATCTGGAGGTTGGTGCCATTAAGAAGGTGATGAGTTGCACTGAGAACCTGGTACGGATGAGCGTCTAAGGGGAATTAACTCTGTAACCTGGGTCAGACTGCCAAGAGGCAGAGCCTGATTTTTTAGGGCAAAGTTGGTCCGTGATTTTGTTTGTCTGCATTATTGTCCCTGTCCAGTAGGTTTTTCCATTTATTTGACAGACAGACACCCGTTCTGGGTTGTAACATCTGTGTGGCATTTGGGGTAAACAGAGGCATGGGGCACGATAGCAATGCCATGATGTCAGGATACTGCCCGGGGTGTGGATACTCTGGTGGGGGAAACGTAGCAGCAGGGGGCATGATTGGAAAATATGTTTGGCACCCAGGCCCCTGGATATACATAGCCTGGTTATGAAGGCAGTAGGTGATCACCTATAGGACTGGCTATCTATACATTGTTCTAGCTGATGGTTAAGTAAGAGATTTTCCAAGGGTTGACTGTAATGTTGACAGGTGCATGATGGATAAGGAACGGCACCATCTGTTACAGCAAGGGACACCAAAAAGCTGCAAAGCAGCCTTCACATAACAGATAACTGAACACTAGCAAAAAGTGTTCTCCCCACCTTTGGGCTGTCACCGCTATAGCAACTGAGCCTCAGGTATACTGTGGAGCAATTTAGTTAGTAGGGAGAATTGATCATAAGAGACATCTAATAAGAATGAGGCTTCCCACTACAGTGAGATAACAGACAGCTAACTGCAGCTTCTGACCCAAATCCCAGTCCTGGGGTGTGACTGAAGCTAGTCCTGTAGCAAAGAGCACAGCAATAATACCAATCAGGGATAGAGTCCAGGGTTGACAATGAAAATCCATTGATATTTTGATAGCCGGATCCTCAAGCTTCTGCTGTGCATTGACCAGCCAGCTGCCAGAGTGTGGCTGGAGCAAGGCTGAAGAATCCTCAAGCTTCTGCCATGCGTGGACTAGTCAGCTTCCAGAGTGACTAGAGCAGGGCTCAGCGTCTTTCGTGGGTGAGGATCATTGTTTTAGGAACCAGACCTTGAGGGGATTTTTAGGGTCCCGAACTGTTTTTAGGTGTCCTCATTACAGGAAGCCACTGCCTTCTTGACTCTGTTGTGGTAGATCCAAGTGATGACACCTGTAACTTTAACAGCAGCAGGGGTTGCCAGGACAACCATGTGAGGGCCCGTCCAAACTGGCTGAAGCAGTTCTTCATTTTTTTCCAATCTTTAACCCATATCTCATCTCTTGGCTTATAGGGATGAACCCAATTGCCCAAAGGAATGGGTGTCCTTTCTAAGGTTTCTCGGGAGATATGGTAGAAGACTTTTCCCAGGGCCTGGAGGTGTCGGGACATCTCCAGGTCAGCTAGTTGTTGGGGGTTTCCCTTGAGTTTTAGTATCACTGGGGGCATTCTCCCATATAAGATATCAAAGGGAGAATAGCCAGAGGATCCCAGGGTGCACTGGGCTCGGAGTAAGACTAGGGGTAACATGTCAACCCAAGATAACTGGGTCTCCTGACAGAGTTTAGCTAATGTAGTCTTGAGGGTCTGATTCATGTGTTCAACTTTCCCTGAGCTCTGTGGCCTGTAAGCAGTGTGAAGCTTCCATTTGATTCCCAGTGTCCTGGATAAAGTTTGGATTATCTCAGACACAAAAGCTGGCCCATTGTCAGACCCTATGGAGAGAGGCAGCCCATATCTCGGGATTATGTCTCTTAGTAAGGCCTTGGCCACTTCTTGTGCCCATTCAGTGCGTGTGGGGTAGGCTTCAGCCCATCCCGAGTAGGTGCAGACTACCACAAGTAAATACTTATAGCCCCTATAGGGCTTGACTTCAGTAAAGTCCACTTCTAGATCTTCAAAGGGCAGTGTCCCAACTGTCTGCACCCCTGGGTTGGGTCTTGGTCCTTGGCTGGCATTGTTTTGTGCACAAGTCACACATCTAGCACTGATCTGGGCACACAGGGTTGGGAGCTTAGGAATGAAATAGTAGCGGCTCAGTAAACTCTCCAGCACAGTTTTTCCTAAATGAGTTGTCTCATGATGTTGTTTTACCAGCTGGATTGCTATATTGCTGGGGACAAAGAGTCTTTGGTCTGGGAGCTTCCACCAGCCCTCTTTTTCTTTTATTTCTCCTTTATTTAGAGCCCACTGATCTTCTTCCTTGGACAGAGGCAATTCTGGTGCCAATAGGACCTTAAAGATTGACTTGGGGCCCACTGTGGGGCTTGGCTGGGTCACCACCTCCTTGGCTGCCTGATCAGCCAAGAGATTTCTTTTGCTGACTGCCTTTACCATGGATGACTGCCACTTCCAGACTGCTTCCAAAAGCTGAAGAATATCTTTTTTGTTTTTAACCTCCTTTCCCCACCCCCTGCTGTCAATTGCCCCCTTTCTTTATAAATTGCTCCATGCACATGCAAAGTAGCAAAAGCGTAACTTGAATCAGCATAGATGTTGACTCCTTTCCCTTCTGCCTGCCTTAGCTCCTGGGTGAGTGCCCTTAGCTCAGCCCATCGTGCTGACCACCCTTGTAGCCAGGCCCCAGTCTTCACTATCTCATCAGTCGTTGTTATGGCATAGCCTGCTTTGTGCTGCCTGTCTTGGATGAAACTGCTTCTGTCAGTGAACAGTTCCAGTTCTGGGTTCTGGAGGGGAATGTCTGTCAGGTCCAGACTGCTGGAGTAAATCTCACCTATGACCTCCTCACAATTATCACTGGGGTTTCCCGTTTCCATAGGTAAAAAGGTGGTGGGGTTCAGTGTCCACACAGTCTCGAGTTGGACCCGTGGGTTTTCGCAAAGCAGTCCTTGATAGTGAGTCATCCTGGAGTTGGTCAGCCACTTATGCCCCTGGCTGTTCATCAGGGCAGTAACAGCTTAGGGAACCTTTACATTTATATTTTGTCCTCAGCTCAGTTCAGTCACTCAGTCGTGTCCAACTTTTTGTGACCCTATGGACTGCAGCACGTCAGGCCTCCCTGTCCATCACCAACTCCCAGAGTTTACCCAAACTCATATCCATTGAGTCGGTGATGTGATCCAAACAGCTCATCCTCTGCTGTCACCTTCTCCTTCCACCTTCAGTTTTTCCCAGCATCAGGGTCTTTTCAAATGAGTCAGCTCTTCGCATCAGGTGGCCAAAGTACTGGAGTTTCAGCTTCAGCATCAGTCCTTCCAATGAACACCCAGGATTGATCTCCTTTAGGATGGACTGGTTGGATCTCCTTGCAGTCCAAGGGACTCTCAAGAGTCTTCTCCAACACCACAGTTCAAAAGCATCAATTCTTTGGCACTCAGATTTCCTTATAGTCTAACTCTCACATCCATACATGACCACTGGAAAAACCATAGCCTTGACCAAATGGATCTTTGTTGGCAAAGTAATGTCTCTGCTTTTTAATATGCTGTCTAGGTTGGTCATAACTTTCCTTCCAAGGAGTAAGCATCTTTTAATTTCATGGCTGCAATCACCATCTGCAGTGATTTTGGAGCCCAGAAAAATAAAGTCAGCCACTGTTTCCCCATCTATTTGCCATGAAGTGATGGGACTGGATGCCATGATCTTAGTTTTCTGAATGTTGAGCTTTAAGCCAACTTTTTCACTCTCCTCTTTCACTTTCATCAAAGAGCTCTTTAGTTCTTCTTCACTTTCTGCCATAAGGGTGGTGTTATCTGCATATCTGAGGTTATTGATATTTCTCCTAGCAATCTTGATTCCAGCTTGTGCTTCATCCAGCCCAGTGTTTCTCATGATGTACTCTGCATATAAGTTAAATAAGCAGGGTGACAATATACAGCCTTGATATACTCCTTTCCCAATTTGGAACCAGTCTGTTGTTCCATGTCCAGTTCTAACTGTTGCTTCCTGACCTGCATACAGATTTCTCAAGAGGCAGATCAGGTGGTCTGGTATTCCCATCTCTTTCAGAATTTTCCACAGTTTATTGTGATCCACACAGTCAAAGTCCTAGAGTAAGCTTATCTGCTTCTCTGACCAAAACCACAGTGGCAGCTAATGCCCGGAGGCATGGTGGCCATCCCGCAGCCCCTGGATATAGTTGTTTGGACAGGTATGTGACTGGGCGCTGCCATGGCCCAACTGTTTGTGTGAGGACCCCCTTCCCTCCCCCCCACCCTCCGCCCCCACTCTGTGGTGTGATTTTTCTCACGTACAAAGAAGTTAAAGTCCCGTGTCACATGGCAGCCCTAATTCTGGAGCGTTGGTCAAGAGTCTATCCCTTGAAGGCCTTTTCCTGTTCAGGTCCCCCCCCGGCCCTTACCAGACCCTGCTGTGGCTTTAAACAAAGGCTTGGCAATTTCAGAGAAACCCAGTATCCAAAATCAGCAGAATCCAGCAGCCCCAAGGAACTCATGGACTTCTTTCTTGGTGTTCAGCCAAGGTATTGAACAGATGGCTTGCTTCCTCTCATGTCCGAGCGCCTGATGCCCTTTTGAGATGACAAACCCAAGCGCTTAAGCTGTGGGACTGGCTAGCAACAGGGTATCCATGTACTGGAGTAGGGTGCAGTTTAAAGTTTCTCTGGGAAAGGCAGCAAGGTCTGCAGCCAGGGCTTCACCAAACAGGGTAGGTGAGTTTTTGAAGCCTTGTGGCAGTCGAGTCCAAGTCAGCTGTGTCTTTCTCCCAGTGTGTGGGTCTTCCCATTCAAAGGCAAACAAGGGCTGATTGGCTGGTGACAGATGGAGGCAGAAGAATGCATCCTTGAGATCGAGGCAGGTGAACCAGCTTGCCTGAGTGGGTAAGAGACTCAGGAGAGTGTAGGGATTTGGGACCACTGGATGGATGGTGATCACTGCACTGTTGATGGTGCAGAGGTCCTGGATTGGGCGGTAGTCTTTCCCTCCAGACTTTTTGACTAATAAGAGTGGATTGTTCCAGGAATATTGACATTCAGTTAGGATCTTGGCATCTCATAGGCGCTGGATGTGGTCCCGAATTCCCAGGCATGCCTCCCGTGGTACTGGATATTGTTTCTGTCTAACAGGAGTGGCTCCTGGCCTCAGGTCCACTACAATGGGGGCATGGTTTTTGGCCAAACCTGGGGGCCCCTTCTCTGCCCAGACATCAGGGAATTCTTTTAGCAGCCCCAGGGGATTTATTTGTTCCCTCTCTGAGGAATAGAGATGTCATTCATCTTCCCTGGGCACGGTCATGGCCATCATCAGAGCCAACTGGCTCCCCAAGGTGAGGCTCACAGGCTTTCTGGGGGCAAAGGTGATTTGTGCCCCCAGTTTTGTCAGTAAGTCTCTACCCAGCAGGGGAATGGGGCATTCTGGTAAGTACAGAAATTCATGAGTCACCAGATGGCCCCCTAGCTGACACGAATGGGCCTTGCAAAATGAATGGGCCACCATGTCCCCTGTGACCCCAATAATAGTTGTCATTTGGCCTGTGAGGGGAGCTACAGGTGTGGTTACCATGGAATGCTCAGCTCCGGTATCCACCATAAAAGTCATTGATTGGCTCCCTACTTTCATCATGACCGTGGGCTCCCTGGGGCCCAGGATCAGGGAGCCCAGTCTTCCCTAGCCTGATTCTGCTCCCGCCAGGCCGATATGTTTCGGTACCTTTCTTTGTTGGGTTGACTGGACTTCTTCAATCCTTTAGATGTCCCTCTGTGATGGGGGCACTCATTTTCCCAGTGTCCAGTCTCTTTGCAATGGCCGCACTGGTCATAGCATAGTGGTGGTATTTTCTTAGTTTCCCCTTTCCATGAAGGGACCTGTCTGTTACATTGCATCTGAGCTCCTCAATGCTGCTGCTAGCTGGGCTGCCTTCTGTTTCATTTTTATATCTGCTTCTCCTTGGGCTTCACCCTCTCGGTTCACAAAGACTTTTATTTGTTACCTCCAGGAACTGTGTGGCATTCATCCCGGTGAAGCCTTCCAGCTTTTGGAGCTTTCGTTGGACGTCTGCATAGGATTGAGCCACAAAGGCAGTGCTAATCATATGTTGATTCTTGGCTGTCTCAGGGTCAAATGGGGTGTATGTCCAGGACGCTTCACATGGTCTTTCATAGAATTCGGTGGGAGTCTCATCCGCTTTTTGGATTATCATTGTAATTTTGGACATATTGGTGGGCTTTTGGCTCCCCTCGAAGTCCATGTAGAAGGTCATCACAGTAGTGACCCAGGGTTTCTTGTCCTTCTCTGCTATTGAAATCCGAATCAGATCTCATCTCTGGCATCACTTCTCGTGCCCATCCTTCTACATCTAAGACCTCTGCTGGGGCTTGTCCTCAGAGCCATTTTTGGGCTTCTGTTGAGATGCGTTGCCTTTCCTCAGTGGTGAAGAGAGACATAAGGAGCTGGTGACAGTCATCCCATGTAGGCTGATGGGTGTGGAAAATGGACTCTAGGAGGTCAATCATAGCCTGTGGTTTATCAGAGTATGCTGGGTTATGGTGTTTCCAGTTTAGGAGATCAGTAGTGCTGAAGGGCTGGTAATAGAGGATGGAGCGACCAGGCTGGACTGAGCTGTCCTTGTTCACTTGTTGAGGACCTTGAGTTTCTTGCAGTGGCATCTGATGGGCCACGGCCAGCTGGTTAGATCGTTTGGCGGAGCAGAGCCGCTTCCCTACTGGCTCGGGGCTGGATTCTTGCTCACGAGGTGGTGCAGGGGACACGGGGGTGGGTGGGTGGTGGGGGGGACTGTCTGGCAATGGGTCCAGCGCTGGCTATGTTGGGGCTTATGGAGTCAGGGGAACGTATGGTGGGGGCAGTAGTGGGTCTTCCACTGGATCTCCTTGGAATATAGGTTTTTCCCCCTTCTTTCTTTCTTCTGAGTGGTTGGGCCACAGATACCCTACTCTGTCCCTGTCCGTTCATGCAAAACCTTGCCCATGGGGGAAGGGGTCTGTGCTGTTAGAAGCTAGGCGTCTGTGTGGAAACTGATCTGAATGTCCTGGAGTCCCAGCCACTACCTGGTGTAGGCTTGGACAGTGGGCAGGTGGAGAGTGCCCTCTGGCGGCCATACAACGTCAAAGGCTGGCCAAGCGAGCTGGTAAATTACAAAGCTTCCTGGGGGTCTTCTTGACTCCGTTATCTCCTACAAAACTATTCTTAAAGTTCTTTATCATGCAATCTAAAACTGTTGGCTTAGAGGAACTTCCCCCCATGTTGACAAATGTAATCTACCTGGCAGGGTTTTGAGGAAAACCTAATCTCTTAGATGTCAGCTCAAGGAGTCAGTCGACAGAAGAATAACCAGTAACCAATAATTTCTCCCTCCCTGTGTATCCCGCCCTGAGTCGGTGGTACAAAGACAAACAAGGGTGGGTGCCCCCTCAAAAAGGAGACCATTCAGGTGCCCACTTAGCCGCATCCCCAGGGGGAACTTAGGTGCCTCTTAGCATTGGGGGATCAGTATAAACCCCTGATCCAGATCTGTCTCACAGGTCCCCCAGAGGCAGATACCACCTTGAGCCATATGACGTCACCATGGAACCGCAAGCTAGGGCCCACTCAGACTCCCTAGAGACGAAGGCTGTGAAGCCACACAAACGAGCGTGAAGTGCAAGTGAGTCAGGCATGAGTTTGAGCAAGCTTTGGGAGTTGGTGATGGACAGGGAGGCCCGGCGTGCTGCAGTCCATGGGGTCGCAAGTCGGACATGACTGAATAACTGAACTGAACAGAACACTTCATTCAGTCATTTCTTGGATGTGTCCTTCTAAAGGTTGAATCATGTGGTGTACAGAAGGACCGTGAATTTAGCACCAACAAATGTATAGTCTCTTCAAGTTTACAGATTTCTCTTCCAATACTTGAGTAGTCTGAGTCTAAGCATTTTCATAAAGAATGTTTATGGACCATTTTATTCTTCGAATGTGCTCTGTACCAATGAAATCATCTCTAGCCTCATTGGTATAAGTATTTTAGCTGTCAGGTAGTTGTCATGCAGAACCCAGAGCAAGCCAAGCATTGAAGAGAGAGGAGAAGGTAGAAATGATGTGTAGGTGTGGGAAGAATAAAACTGAAGTAGGATTGTTTGTATGTTAATGTTCTATTTTTTTTAACCACTTTTTTCCCTAACAATCTTGAAGTATTTCATGAACTCTTGCTGTAGGAAGCCCATGAGACACAGATGATTAGGGGTTATCATAACCCCAAGATTCTTCACGACTTTTGGCTACAGTTCCTTTGACAGGTAATTGTGTGAGAAGGAGAGAAGTAACAGCCCTGTGCTGATCGCCTCTGAAGTCCAAGTGCTTTCTCTAACACCATCAGTGTTGACCTCTATCCTGTAAAGTAACTGTTGCCAGCATTTTACAGAAGATCCCAAGGATCAAGGAAAAGGTCCCAGGTGGCATATATATATATATATATATATATATATATATATATATATATAATGGAATATTCAGTTCAGTTCAGTCACTCAGTCATGTCCGACTCTTTGTGACCCCATGGACTGCAGCATGCCAGGCCTCCCTGTCCATCACCAACTCCCAGAGCTTACTCAAACTCATGTCCATTGAGTCAGTGATGCCATCCAACCATCTCATCCTCTGTCATCCCCTTCTCCTTCTGCCTTCAATCTTTCCCAGCATCAGGGTCTTTTCAAATGAGTCAGTTCTTCACATCAGGTGGCCAAAGTATTGGAGTTTCAGCTTCAGCATCAGTCCTTCCAATGAATATTCAGGACTGATTTCCACTGAGGACTGAGTCCACTGAGGTCCAAGGGACTCTCAAGAGTCTTCTCCAGCACCACAGTTCAAAAGCATCAGTTCTTTGGTGCTCAACTTTCTTTATGGTCCAACTCTCACATCCATGCATGACTACTGGAAAAACTATAGCTTCAACTAGATAAACCTTTGTTGGCAAAATAATGTCTCTGCTTTTTAATATGCTATCAAGGTTGGTCCTGGATTTTCTTCCAAGGAGCAAGTGTCTTTTATTTTGTGGCTGCAATCACCATCTGCAGTGATTTTGGAGCCCCCCAAAATAAAGTCTCTCACTGTTCCCATTGTTTCCCCATCTATTTGATATGAAGTGATGGGACCAGATGCCATGATCTTAGTTTTCTGAATATTGAGTTTTTTTAAGCCAACTTTTTCACTCTTCTCTTTCACTTTCATCAAGAGGCTCTTTAGTTCTTCTTCATTTTTTGCCATAAGGGTGGTGTCATCTGCATATCTGAAGTTATTGATATTTTATCGTGCCAATCTTGATTCCAGTTTGTGCTTTATCCAGCCCAGCATTTCTCATGATGTACTCCACATATAAGTTAAATAAGCAGGATGACAAATACAGCCATGAAGTACTCCTTTTCTCATTTGGAAACCTGCATACAGATTTCTCAAGAGGCAGGTCAGGTGGTCTGGTATTCCCATCTTTTTAAGATTACTCAGCCACAAAAAACGAATGAAATAATATCACTTGCAGCAACATGAATGGGCCTAGAGATTTTCATATTAAGTGAAGTAAGCCAGACAAAGATATATATCATATGATATCATTTATATGTGGAATCTACCAAAAAAAAAAAAAAGGATGGATTTCCCTGGTAGTCCCGGGGTACAGACTTCAAGGAGTTCAATCCCTGGTCAGGGAGTTAAGACCCCACTTGCCACATAGCCAAAAAATCAAAACAAGACAGAAGCAATATTGTAACAAATTCAATAAAGACTTTAAAAATGGCCCACATCAAAAAAAAAAAAAAAAAGAAAGAAAGAAAGAAAAAAAGAAAAATCTAAAAAAGAAATAAAAAAATTAATTTAAAAAAAGATACAAATGAACTTATTTACAAAATGGAAATAGACTTACAAATATAGAAAATAAATTTATGGTTACAAAAGGAGAGGTGGGGAGACAATTTAGAAATTTGGGATTAACATATATATACTACTATGTATACAACCGGCTGCCCAGGTGGCCCAGTGGTAAAGAATTTGCCTCCCAATGCAGGAGACACAGGAAATGTGGGTTCAATCCCTGGGCAGGGAAGATCCCCTGAAGGAGGAAATGGCAACCTTCTCCAGTATTCTTGCCTGGGAAATCCCATTGATGGAGAAGCCTGGCAGGTTACAGTCCATGGGGTTGCAAAGAGTTGGGCAAGACTGAGCAACTGAGCATGTAGTATAAAATAAGTAAACCAATAAGGGCCTGCTGTATAGTGTGGAGAACTATACTCAATATCTTGTAATGAACTGTAATGAAAGAGAATGTAGAGTGGAGTTAGCCAGAAAGATAAAGAACATTACGACATACTAACACATATATATGGAATTTAGAAAGATGGTAATGATAACCCTATATGCAAAACAGAAAAAGAGACACAGATGTACAGAACAGACTTTTGAACTCTGTGGGAGAAGGCAAGGGTGGAATATTTCGAGAGAACAGCATGTATATTATCTATAGTGAAACAGATCACCAGCCCGAGTGGGATGCATGAGACAGGTGCTCGGGCCTGGTGCACTGGGAAGACCCAGAGGAATCGGGTGGAGAGGGAGATGGGAGAGGGGATCAGGATGGGGAATACATGTAACTCCATGGCTGATTCATGTCAATGTATGACAAAACCCACTGCAATGTTGTGAAGTAATTAGCCCCCAACTAATAAAAATAAATGAAAAAAAAAAAAGAGAATGTAAAAAAGAATACATATATTTATATATAAATATATACATATATAGCTGAATCACTTTATGGTACACATGAAACTAACAGAGAAATGTAAATCAACTACATTTCAATAAAGACAAAAAGAAATAAACAAAAGAAAACAATAAATTAAACAAATCACATTAAGAAGAGAAAGAAAGAAAATAGCCTCAGGTACTCTGACTTGTGGATCTTGGGTGAACAACTGAGCTTCAAATAAGTGCACATATCCCTCTTCATTTATGCTCACACCCTTCAACTGAAATGTGAGGCATGTGAGTGCTTTGGCTAGGGTGTAGGGCAGGCAGGCCCCCAAACACACCATTCCTAGCATTACAAGAAAGTCTAGGTGGATGAGTTTCAGAAGACTCAGAAGTGAGCAAGTGCTCAGGGTGTCCAGTATCACTGCCCAAGGTGTCCTGGACATCTTTATGCCAAGGAACAATGTAGAAAAATGGTATCAGTGGCAGAACTCAGCAAAGCGTGGGTCAGGGGCTGCTTTCCATCCCTTTCCAACTCCTCATGCCATAATGCGCATAAGACCCTGACACAAAAACAAATGCACAAAGAACTTGGCTTCCCACAGCAAACCCTTGCATTGACTGAGAAATTCCTGCAAGGAATGGAGAAATCTGAAATTGACTAGATGATCTGCTACTGTCAAGCCAGAATGAGATTTTATGACGGGAAATAAGATATTTTTTAAATTACACTATACCTTCTTTATTGGCTTTTTGGACTGCAGCTATGAAACTTAGGCATGGTTTTAAACTTTATTTTCAAAACAGAAATGCTTTAAAAGCTTTATTGAAGTAGAAGTGGCATAAAATATACTGCACAGAAAGTGTACAGTTTCATAGATTTTGATATATGTGTGTCCATGAAATCATCAGCATAATTAAGATAGCAAACACATCCATCACCCCCCAAAGTTACCTCAAGCCCTTTTATAACCCCTCCTTCCAATTCTCCCCATTCCTCCCACCCCTAGATCACTGTGCAACTATTTTTTGTAATGATAGATTTATTTTAATTTACTAGGAGTTCATATATATATATAGACATAGTATTTTTTTTAGCTTCTTTCCCTCAGCATAATTGAGATTAATCATGCTGTTATATGTACCAATTCCCTTTTATTGTCATGTATTATTCTATTGTAGGGATATATCATACTCTCTTTATCCATTCACTTGTTGACAGATATTGGGGTTATTTACTGGTTTGGGCTATTATCAGTAAACCTGCTATGAACATCTATATACACGTCTTTGTGCAGATATATGATTTATTTGTTATGGGTAATGACAAATTCTATGCCCTAGGTTGCCTAGGCATAGAATGGCTGGATTACATGACAGATTTATGTTTGGTTTTTTAAGAAATTGTGAAACAGGTACCTTCTAAGAATATTAAAATCACTGATTTTTGCCAAATGCCAAAGGTAAGTGTACAGTAGTCTTTATTCCTTTATTTTATCCCTTTTGTTTTTCACTTTGAAATGAGAATTTCTCTCCCCTCTAATACTAAAACATGTTACTGACCAAAGCAGGCAATGTAAAAAATATCTCATCCTTTTTAATATTATAAGCCTTTGATTATTATACTTTTTTTACTCCTCAGAACGCCTTCCCCTGCTATTGCAGACCCACATATGTGGGAATGGGGTACTGTATCAAACTGTCTCCCAAGAGACAAGACATTAATTACTGAGACAAGAAAAACTATGGCCTAATTATCATTAATCCAAGTACATCTCTATTGCAGAAAAGCAGAGTGCTGTGAAGGGCAGAGAAGAGCACTATTCACAACATCGTGTCGCTGCTCAGTAACTTGTGATCTATTTCAACTTCTCTACTGATATCTCAAGGCCAGGGAATTGTCTCTGGTTTCTAACAAATGCCTGAAAAAAAATAACTGTTTTACCCACAGATTTTCTTTTTCTGGCCCTCAGAAAATGCCATCATATTAAGCAGACTAAGGGTGTAAGGGTGAAAGTCGTGTTCAACACTTTGCAACCCCATGGACTATAGCCCACCAGGCTCTATGGAATTCTCCAGGCAAGAATACTGGAGTGGGTTGCCATTCCCTTCTCCAGGGGATCTTCTCAACCCAGGGATCAAACCCAGATCTCCCACATTGCAGGCAGATTCTTTACCATCTGAGCCACCAGGGAAGCCCTATTAAGCAGATCAGATTGTATTCTGAATTTCTCTGCAGGCTTTTTCCAAATCACCTTTCCCCTGTGAGGTTTAGCAACTCATCCATGGCAGGTAAGATGCTTCTGTGAATGGATTACACTCAGTGGTTGACATATGCCTGCCTGTCCTCAGGGCTTCCATTTTCCATTAAATGACAGATCCCCTAAAACAAGTTTGCTTTCATTTTTGTGGTATTCCTACTAAAAGAAACAAAAAGGCAATCAGTGCTGATGTTTTCACTTGTCTCAGTAAAGGTTGAATTCAGGAATAAATCACAAGCTTTTTCTTTTTTTGGCTGCACTGGGTCTTTGCTGCTTTGCTCAAAGTTTTTCAGGTTGCTATAAGCAGTGGCTACTCTCTTTTGCAGTGTGTGGGCTTCTCACCAAGTTGGCTTCTTTTTTGAAGCATGGGTTCTGGAGCTTGGGCTAGATAGCTGTGGCACACAGACTTAGTTGCTCTCTGGCATGTGGAATCTTCCTAGATCAGGGATCAAATCCATGTCACCTGCATTGACAGGTGGAGTCTTAACCACTGGACCATCAGGGAAGTCCACAAACTTTTTAGTGAGGATTTGTTCTTCCCTTTTTTTAGCATTTAAAATAATATTTATATTATTTTTCTTCATAAAACACTACAGAATGTGTTTTTTATGTCCATTATTTGAATCATTTATAGATTTTGAGACAATTAATAGAATCTTGGCTTTGAGATAAGTCTTAGACTTAAATCCCAACTTTGCTGAACAACTAATGCTGGTGATTGTGCAAGCTGCATAAACTCTGTGTTTCGTGTTTATTTCTCCATGAAGTAGAAGTGTCTTCAATTACAGAGCTTCCAGAGGGCAGGTATCTGGGGTTGTTTTGTTGATTATTATACAGCCGATGCCAAGAATTGTGCCTGACATATGATAGGCACTAGATAAATAATTACTAAATGTACAAATCTTCCCAGGTGGCTCAGTGGTAAAGAATCCATCTGCAATGTGGGAGATGCAGGAGATGTAGTTTCTATTCCTGAGTGGGGAAGATCCCCTGGAGAAGGAAATGGCAACCCACTCCAGTATTTTTGCCTGGAGAATCCCACAGACAGAGGAGCCTGGTGGGCTACAGTCCACGGGGTCACAAAGAGTCAGACACAACTGGGCATGAACATGCGTGTGCACAAATGTGTGATTCAAAAACTGCAATTATAACAACATGACCATCTTCACATGATTTGCTGTATGAAGCCTGTGGATAAACAGTACTATTTAATTTCTATTATATATATAAAGTGTTCTACTGGGAAGACAGCAAAGTAAGAGATGATTTAGAGAATTTAGAGGGAATAATTCCCAGGTACTCTAGACTTGGGATCTGTGATTTATTCCTGACATCGGTCATAACTGAAGCAAATGAAAGCCTAAATACTGATTGCTTTTTCTTCTCTTTCAGTAAAGGAAGGGTACTAGAAAAATGGATCATGAGAGGCCACATGAAATTCTATGCTAAGGAAGTAAGAATAGTAGTATATGTCACCTTTTCTAGTTGTCACATAACAAAATGCCACTCCTTAGAGAAACACTTCCCAATCCATTCTGGTAAAGTGGTTAGGACCCGGGGCCTGAATCAATGCCCAACTCATCCAATACGTGGCCAGAACCATAACTGAATTGTCTTCCCAATTTCAGAATAGAATTATTGGTGGAAACAAACAAACAAAAAAAGACATCACAGAGACATCCACAGAAGAGATAAGGAACTCACCTCTAGGCAGGGCTCACTGTGTCGGAGTTACTAGGTGAACATATTGTGTCCCTTCCATAAGATTTGACAACATCTTACTGCAAGAATGACACACCTTGAAACCTCTTGCCAAGGTCTGGGTCACATGGAGAACAGTGGCTGAGAATATGCAGTGGATGCAGCAATAAACAGAAACCATGGACCCAACCCATCAGCAGAGAATAAGGCAGCAGGTAGCAGCACCTTGAAGGTTTCCCAGGTGTCGCTGATGATAAAGAACATACCAGCCAATGCAGGTAGATGTAAGAGATACAGGTTCAATTCCTGAGTCGGGAAGATCCCCTGGAGGAGGGCATGGCAACCCACTCCAGTATTCTCGCCTAGAGAACCCCATGGGCAGAGGAACCTGGTGGCCCAGTCCATGGGGTTGCAAGGAGTTGGACACGACTGAGGCAACTTAGCAAACATGCACAACAGCACCTTGAAAAGTCTAAAATACCCTCATAAAGCACGAAAGGGATAAATAATAATGACAAACAATATAAATAATAACTTGTGATGATGCACGCATTATTATTTACATGTTGCTTAAGATGCTCTGTATTTATAAAACCAAAGAAGAAGGATCCATAAAAAGTATGATGACACAGGCAGGGTCACCAAGTTGATGAGCAGAGCAAGAACTCTGGTTCCTGGGAAAAGAGAAATTGCGCTGAAAGTTACAGGACAGTGGTGGGCTCAGGACTCCCAGGAGGGGCTCTGACTACAACGGCCACTGTTGTCAACCACTTCTGCTCCGAAGCTTGGCTCCAAAACTCTGGCTCGATTGATTTTTAGGAGGTCTTCTTTTTACTCAGTATACCCCTGAGAAAGACAGATTCTCTGTACCAGTGAGATAAAAAGGAAGGAAAGTGTGATCCTTCTCTCTCCTTAGAGACTGCTATTCCTCCAGCCTGCTCTTATCCTCCAAGAATGGGAGACCCTAGACACCAAAGGCACATTACAGGGTTAATCAATTAAAAACACGCAAAAGAAATATAACCCTTCTAGGTTTCCTTCTAAGAACACCTCCCAGTGTCCACTCCCAGGACCACCCATTTCTGAGGGAGAATGAGGAGAACCAACCCACCGTGCACACAGCTCTGCCTGTCTGGCTCCAACCAACTCTACCTGCACAAACACTGACCACCCAGTGAGAAAAGGATCAAGTCCCACATTCCCATCAATCCTGACTAAGCCAGTCCTTGCTTTCTGGCAGTGTTTCATCTCGCTCTTTGTGAAGCCTTCCTTCAAAGCTCCAAGTGTTTCATGTTCTTGTTTTTAGGCAGCGTGTTTCTTTCCTGCACGCACGGTGCACGTTTGCAAGGAGAGGCAATTCTTCCTAGATTGCTGCGTGGAAGGCTCTTTGTCCTGTTTCTGCTAATGGAATTTAATCTACATAAACCCTCCATGGCAAACGTTATCATTCCTATTTTAAATAAGACAGGAAGATTAAGTTGTCAGTGGACAATCCACCAATAAAGAGAACCAGGTCTGTCCAATTCTAGAACCTCCAATTTTTCGCTATGCTCAGCTGTGTCCAAGAACAGGAGTTGCAGTCATTTAACAAATAGAGCTACTAAATAATCTATAACACACCATGATTAATCTAGGAACGAGAATAGTTTATCAATGAACTAACTGCATCTCATCTATATCATATGGCCATAATTAATAGAGAACGTTTTCAAAGTCATAGGAATAGAATTGTCAAAAAAACAAACTCATATGTCCTAGTGAGAGTTTGAAGAAAAGTTTCCCTAGCAAAAATATGTTACATTGCCATGCAGATACGTTTCCTCTAAGGAAATTGTTTGGTCTCTTTGTTAGTGGCATGCAAGATAATGATAAGTAGATATATATATATATATATATATATATATATATATATAAATATATTATACCCCTTTTCCCTTCAAACCATAAATCAATTACCTTATTAGATTATCCTTCAATCTAATAAGAAAAAGAAAAAGAAAAAACATGTTTATGTTTCTTACTTCAAAGGAAATGAAGGTAAATTCATCATTTAAGAATTTTATCTGCTCCAGAGTTACTAGGAAATAACTAACAAAATAATCTAAAGTATTTTTAAAGCACTAAGAAAGAAATGTCTAGTACTGGTGTAAAGATGTCCATAGAGGACTGTTGTAGAAATTCTGCACTCTGGATCTGCACAGTGAGCTGAAGTTAAAGATGCTGATTAGCTGCATATAAGAACATTCCATCAGAGTCTAAGAAATTACAGACTCAACAGTTCTAGGGGCAAGAAGAAAAGAAAGAAAACCACATCTTAGCAGCCTTAAGATATTTATTAAGTATAGATCTTTCATTTTGATTAATATTCCCATAATTATCTAGTCCACATGCTTCCATTGCATCCATTAACTGTACATAAGGTACAATCCTGTTTGTGACAGAGGAGCTAACAAAAATAAGACTTTATTTTTGGCCTTAGAAATTCTATTACTTGGCTGGTGAGGATGTAGAGAAAAGGGAATCTTAATACACTGTGGGGAGGACTATAAACTGGTGAGTCACTGTGGAAAACAGTGCAGAGGTCCCTCAAAATACTAAAAATAGAGCTACTCTATGCTTCAGTATGGAGAAGGAAATGGCAACCTACTCCAGTATTCTTGCCGGGAGAATCCCATGGACAGAGGAGCCTGGTGGGCTACAGTCCATGGGGTCACAAAGAGTCAGATACAACTTAGTGACTCAACAACATGTTTCAGGGTGTGTATAGCCAAATTAAAAAAATCGCTATTTCAAAAAGATACAGACACCCCAATGTTCATAGCAGCATTGTTTACATTAACTAAGATTTAGAAGCAAGCTAAGTGTATATCAATAAATGAATGGATAAAGAACATGTGGTATATGTACAGTGGAATATTACCCAGCCACTTATAAAAGGATATTTTGCCATTTGCAACAATATTAATGAACTTGAAGGTTATTACACTTAATGAAATAAGTCAGACAGAGAAAAACAAATACTATATGTTATCACTTCTACATGGAATCTAAAAAATAAGCAAATAGGTGAATATAACAAAACAGAAATAGATTCACAGTTATAAAGCACAAACTAGTGGTTACCAATGGGGAGAGAGAATAGGAGAGGGGGAAAATGGGGTAAGAGATTAAGGGGCACAAACTGCTATAAATGAAATAAGTAAGCTACAAGGATACATTGTACAGCACAGGGAATATAGCCAATATTTTATAATAACTTTAAATGGAGTATAATCTATAAAAATATTGAATCACTATGTTGTACACCTGAAACTAATATAATATTGTAAATCAACTATACTTCAATAAAAAAGAAAAAGTAAAAGGAAAGCTTACAACCTAGAGGTGCAAGTATCTATTCATGAACGTACTTTCCACTAGTGAGAGAGGTGGTTACTAAGCATCATGGGTCCTCCTTTAAGGAAGCTACTCTGTTAGAAATAACAACCGGTGATAACAGCTGTGTCCAGGGCTCCAGATCACTCAGACTCTTTGCTTTGTGATATAAACTGCTGTCAATCAGTCTTTCCATAGCTGCCAGGACCAACAGACATATATAGAAATGTTCACCATGAAACATGTTAGAATTTTTATTACAATGTGATTTGGAATAGCTTCAAACTGCAAACTATGAAATGCTCATCAAAAACATGAAGGAGAATAAATTACAAATGTAAAGTGGAAAACAACATAGCAACTAGCATAAACATGCTACCACTACATGTGATAATACAGATGAATACACAAACATAATGTTATGCAAAAGAAACCTATGACAAGAAATACATATTGCAAGATCTCACTCATATGCAGGAGTCCCCAATCTTTTTGGCATCGCCCACATTGCAGGCAGACTCTTTACCATCTTGGCCACCAGGTCCCCATATATTCCAAACAGATGTGTAAATAAAAACTTCTATATAAATGTTAATAGCAACACTATTCACAATAGCCAAAAGGTGAAAACAAACAAAAACGTTTGGAAGGACTATTTTTAATATCAGCCAAAAGCAAATGTTGGTGAGCTTTGAAATCCTAGTCTACTCCCTGCATGCTGAGGTCATCATATTGTACTTTCCAAAAATCTTTACATGTGACATTTGTCTCCTCAGTCCATATTGAAATAGGAACACCCAGCAAACCTGTATTTTTCTTAATTCAAACATCTGGATCTCACAAACTGAACGAGATCTCAATGCATTTCATTTAGGCTTAAGGTCATACATATATGGTAAAAGGAATCCTTTTCTATCTTCAGAGCTGGCTGGTTCTCAGAACCTTGTTTCACTGGCCTGATGCTAATGAATCTTATGTGTGAATTCTAACTCTGTAGGTGGTCACGGGAACATGTAACCCCCTGAAGAGAGCTGTGGAACAACAATTTGCTTCCATTGTTGTTGTTCACTTGCTAAGTCCTGGGCAACTCTTTTCAACCCATGGATGGCAGCACACCAGGCTTCCCTGTCCTTCACTATCTCCCAGAGTTTGCTCAAGTTCATGTCCACTGAGTCAGTGATGCTATCCAACCATCTCATCCTCTGCCACCCTCTTCTCCTTTTGCCTTCAATCTTTCCCAGCATCAGGGTCTTTTCCAATGAGTCAGCTCTTCGCATCAGGTGGCCAAAGTATTGGAGCTTCTAGATCCTTCCTAAATCTCCACCACCAACATCCTTTTCATTAATTCCAAAGGTTTGACTATATACATTATAAGACCTTTAATGAGTATGTGGACAGTCAGTACGTCACACATCTGTCACTTTCCTCTCCCTCAAAACAGGATTGTTTTGTTACTTTAAAGAATCTAAGAGGAAGTATCTTAGAAAGCCTTGTTGGGGGAGGGAGTTGAGCACAATAGGGCAATGTCTAGAACACAAGAACCCTGCTGGCTTGTTTCTACTACTTGTCTGGGCTTCTGTTCACTTTCAGAACAGAAGTGAAGCAATTTGTTCCTGCGTCTTCCTCAGCATCCTTCTAGTCCAGGCCACCATCACAGTGGAGGGTCTCTTCTTAGAGTCACCTATGCTAACAGGGAACAGATAGGATATTGATGAGTATTAAAGAAAACATGAGGGCTTCACCTGTGGCTCAGTGGTAAAGAGCCCGCCTGCAATGCAGGAGATGCAGGTTTGATCCCTGGGTTGGGAAGATCGCCTGGAGGAGGGCATGGCAACCCACTCTAGTATTCTTGCCTGGAGAATCCCATGGACAGAGAAGCCTGGTGGGCTACAGTCCATGGGGTCACAAAGAGTTGGACACGACTGAAGTGACTTAGTATGCACACATGCAAGAAAAACATGAATTGTCAGGCACTGACAGGAAGAGTAGGAAGCTCTCACTTTCGCGAGATGGAGCCCACTTGCAATGCATATTTCACTTTACATATACATAAACATAAACACATACATAAACATATACATAAACTGGAGATTTTAAAAGGTAACTTACTTTTACCTGTTCCTGAAATGATGCTCCCCTTCTCACTGCAGAAGTCTTAGAGTACTTTCTGTTACTTTACCATTTAATATTCAGGGATCTGAGCCAGGACTTCCTTGAAGGTGACATATTCACACTGTATACTTTTTTTGGCTCTCACAAAAGTAAAATCATTTATTTTTATATATAACTTTCCTCTACTTTTCCTTGAAAGAGATTAGAGAAATAAGCAAAAGGCATCAATCAATCCCAAGCATGTATTGATTTTCTGCCACAGACCAAGCAGTTATGTGGATCATCCTGGAGTCAGAGAATGTGTTACCTGCCAGCAAAGACCATAGACTCTGGCAGAAGCACAACAAAGATGTACCCAGTCAATCAATAACTGCCCACTGAACAGTGCATGTGGAAGGCAATCTGCTGAGAACCAGAGACTCAAAGATCAACAAATGATAGACCCTGTAATCTTCCCATCTACAAAAAGAGGATGCCAGACTGGAAGGAGAGGTATGATTAAACATATGGAGGTAATGGAATCCATATAGTGAAACTGGTTAATGTATAAAATGCCTTAAGAACAGCCTGTTGTAGGTCAATAATGCTGAGCATTCATAACTATGTAGTCTCTTACAACAGTTGATCAAGACCAGAAAACTAGTTAAACAGAGCTTTTAAGAGAAACAAAGAGCGTGATCATGAATTCTTAGTCCTTTTACTAGACTTAACCTTGCATGCTGGCATTTAGAATAACTGTGTTAGTTATCTACCACTGCATAACAACATACCTGAGAAGGGCCTAAACCACTTTTCTTGCTCACACTTCTATTTGGGCCAGGCTCAGCTTTAAAGCTCTTTTTTCTTGTCTCATATGAGAATATTCAGGTGGTCTTTCAACTGGGGACTGATTCATTCAGGGAGACCTCAGTTAGGAGACCTCATCTCAGTTCCATGTGGCCTCACATTTTATGAGGTTATTCCAGACTTCCTCACACAAACACATTACATTCTGTGGGGGGAAAAAGAAGTTACAAGTCCCCTTGAGTCTTAGATCAGATTGTCACAAACATCGCTCATTCCACATTGTTTCAGACAAAGCCAGTCATAAGACCACTCTAGGTAAATAATGGGATAAAAGACTCTTAAAGGATGGACAGTAAAGCTATATATTTCAAAGAGGTGTGTGTATAGGAAATGCAGAATTGTTGTAGTCATAAATTTAACAATGTCTTAATACTTAGGGTTACAAATATCTAATACTTACAACATCTGAGTTATCTCTTCATTTCTCACTTGTCACAGTGTAAATATTCTTAATTTTATATCTAAATTCCTAAAGTCTAAATATGCTAGTTTTACCTGTAAACATAATATTTATATAATACCTGTATTGATAGCATTTTTACTTCCTGGGCTATGTACAACTCTTGCCATGTGAATTACTAAAGTAGATAATAAGGATAATATTAACCATATTCCCTGTTCCAAAATTATTCCCCACTACTAGGGCCAGCATTTGAGGACTTTTGATTAACATAACTCTCTTTTATACTTGACATTAGTTTTAAATACATCAGTTGAAAATATTGAGTTGTCCAGAAAATTAGCTCAGATTTTTCCATTTCATCTTATGGAAAAATCTGACCAAACTTATTGACCAACCCAATACAAGTCCTGTATAATCACGTTGAAACAACTTACTTAAACATGTGACTTTTCATGGAGCCCTCCCTCCATCAACACACCCTCTCCTCTCCCACGTACCTGAAGGCAAACAACCGTAAACAAAGGAGTAATTCTGATTTTAGCTTTCCCTGGTGGCTCAGATGGTAAGGAATCAGCCTGCTTCAGGAGACCTGGATTCGCTCCCTGGGTTGGGAAGATCCCTTGGAAGAGGGCATGGCAACACCCTCCAGTTTTCCTGCCTGAGAATCCTATGGACAGAGGAACCTGGTGGCTACGGTGTTGCAAAGAGTTGGACACGACCGGGCAATTAAGCACACAATTCTGATTTTTATGTAATATTGAATACAGTGTGCAGTTTTTCTTTTTCAGGAAAGAGGGATAGAAAGAAGAAAACATTGGAATGTAGTTTTTTGAAGCTCTTGATTAAAAACAATGTGTTTTGCTTTTGTTTATAACCCCAAACTGACTGTAATGCTTCAAGCACGGTGATATTCACTTACTATTGAGCAAGAGATGACTAGTCTCAAAAATAAACTTCCAATGTTCTTCCAAGGTAATTCTATCACAATTGCTTCCGTTAGAAAAAAGGGAAAGCGTGGTTGATACACTCAAAATTTCCATTAGGAGAAGCTGTCTGAATAGTATCCTATCACCTTATGACTTTCATGAGCAAGCTCCCTTGCTGCTCTCACCTACCACAAGGTCACTTGGCAAGGTTCTGAGACAGCCTTCTCTGACTTCGCTTGGCAGACTGAGGCAGTTTTTCTACTCTGTGATTGATTGCAGCATTACCTGAATATTCTTAGTTCAAGCTCCCGTGTGAAAGCTTGAATAATTTGTAACTCCTGCCATGAGCTCAGCACCTGATTTATTACACCTCATTATTGCAGCTGCCTGTCTGTGTACAGAGGCAACAGGCAGTGAGAACACAGTGTGCAGGGGAAAAGAGAGTCACCATCTCCACTCAGCAACCCAAACAGGACAGACAGCAGAATTTGACTCTATGTTACAAAATTCCAAACTAAACACAAAAGCTTTCCTGTTAAAGACTTGGTCAGTGTGGACCCAGCCAACGACTCCACTCTACTTTCACCCATAACTTACTTTCACTTCTACTTTTTCCCATAACTTTCACCTTACCTGTATCCTAGCCAAATGCTAGACCCACAGTGAAATTATTCCCCATGTAGTTCTATCGTAAATGAACACATTTTGTATTGAACTGAATAAAAGAAAACATGGAAAATGATATAAACATGAGTTTGTTTTTTAAGTCTATTTCATAAGCTCATTTGTATCATTTTTTTTTAGATTCTACATATAAGGGATGTCATACAATATTTCTCCTTTTCTGTCTGACTTACTTTCTTCACTCAGTATGATAATCTCTAGGTCCATCCATGTTGCTGTAAATGGTGTTATTTCATTCTTTTTAATGGCTGAGTAATATTCCATTAATATTACTGGAATAGTAATAGTAATATCCCACTAATATCACATCACTCAGCCACGTGGTATCTGTGCATCGCATCTTCTTTGTCCATTCCTCTGTCAGTGGACATTTAGCTTGCTCCCATGTCTTGGCTATTGCTAACAGCTCTGCGGACACTGGGTACGTGTACCCTTTGGACCAAGTTTCTCTCCGGATGTATGCCAGGAGTGGGATTGCAGGGTTGTGTGGCTTTGCTGTGCGCCTGAAGCTGTCACACATCATTAATAACTGGCTAAGCTCCAGTGTAAGATAAAGAATTAAACAACAACAAGAAGCAATATACACATGCGAATGGCTAAGACCTATATTTAAACCAGCAAAGAAGAACAGCCAAAATTCATTCATAATTATCCCATGAAGAATTTCTCACAAAATAGTCTAGATGTCTAGTTCATAGCATAAATGTTTATGTTTTTGTCACTAACCAATTCTCTTTGTGTGTGAAAGATTTCCAAACTTTCACCTTTATCACATTTTTGTTTCATTTAGGAATAAATTTCTCTTGAGGACTTCTCTGGCAGTCCAGTTGTTAAGACTTCACCTTCCAATTTAGGGGGTGTAGGTTCAATCCCTGGTCAGAGAGATAAGATCTCATATTCTTCAAGGCCAAAAAAAGCCAAGACATAAAACAGAAGCAATATTGTAACAAATTCAATAAAAGAAGGGGAAAAAACCTTCCCTCAATACTTACAGAAGGACTCCTCTGTTGAATTATATGCTTGAAATGCATTAATTCCAAGGTATGTTGATCATACCCAAAAAAAGACCTGAAAAAGGGAGAGAGGTTAGTGTCTGCGAAGTTTCTCCCAGGATTACTGACCTCTGATTCTCAGAGAGAAGTGGTTAATCCTCTCCCAGTGTACAGGAGCATGTGTGCATGCCAAGTCGCTTCAGTCGTGTCCGAACCTTTGTGACCCCGAGGATGACAGCCTGCTAGGCTCCTGTCTATAGGCTTTTCCAAACAAAAGTACTGAACTGGGTGGCATTTCCTCCTCCAGGGGATCTTCCCAACCCAAGGATCAAACCCACATCTCCTGCATTGGCAGGCAGATTCTTTATCACTAGCACCACCTGGGAAGCCCTGTATAGGAGCATATATCCTACATAAGCTGGAGAAATGGGTTCTACAGTTATTTTAAAACTCAATGATAAATGTAGGGGGTTACCTGTTATGTACTCCTCAAACTCATATGCTGAAGCTCTAAACCCCAAAATGATGCTATTTGATGGTAGGCCTTTAGGAGATAATCAAGTTTAGATGAGGCCAGTGGAAACAGTGGCTGACTTTATTTGGGGGGGGCTTCAAAATCACTACAGATGGTGACTGCAGCCATGAAATTAAAAGACGCTCACTCCTTGGCAGGAAAGTTATGACCAACCTAGACATCATATTAAAAAGCAGAGACATTACTTTGCCAACAGAATCCGTCTAGTCAGTTCAGTTCAGTCATGTCCAACTCTTTCCCACCCCATGTACCTCAGCACGCCAGGCCTCCCTGTCCATCACCAACTCCCAGAGTCCACCTAAACCCATGTCCGTTGAGTCAGTGATGCCATCCAACCATCTCATCCTTTGTCATCCCCTTCTCCTCCTGCCCTCAATAGCCTTGACTAGACAGAACTTTGCTGACAAAGTAATGTCTCTGCTTTTTAATATACTGTCTAGTTTGGTCCTAACTTTCAGGCTATGGTTTTTCCAGTAGTCATGTATGGATGTGAGAATTGGACTATAAAGAAAGCTGAGCACTGAAGAATTGATGCTTTTGAACTGTGGTGTTGGAGAAGACTCTTGAGAGTCCCTTGGACTGCAAGGAGATCCAACCAGTCCATCCTAAAGGAGATCAATCCTGAGTGTTCATTGGAAGGACTGATGCTGAAGCTGAAACTCCAATACTCTGGCCACCTGATGTGAAGAGCTGACTCATTGGAAAAGACCCTGATGCTGGGAAAGATTGAAGGCAGGAGGAGAAGGGGACGACAGAGGATGAAATGGTTGGATGGCATCACCGACTCAATGGACATGAGTTTGGGTAAACTCTGGGAGTTGGTGATGGACAGGGAGGCCTGGCATGCTGCGGTCCATGGGGTCGCAAAGAGTCAGACACAACTGAGTGACTGAACTGAACTGAACTGAGGTCGTGAGAGTGGGGCCCCCATGTTGGGATTAGTGTCCTTAAGAGACTAGAACTTGCTCACTCTCTGTCCACTATGTAAGGACACAGCAGGAATGTGGCCACCAGCAAGACAGGAAAAGGGTCCTCACCAGGAATTGAATCTGCCAGCATCTTGATGCTATACATTCAGCCTCCAGAATTATGAGAAATAAACATCTGTTCTTTAAGGTGCTGAGTCTGTGGTATTTTGTTAAAGCAACGCAAGAAGATTAACACATTTCTAGGGATCTTTAAAGTATGTTATCTTCTTTACATTTAGGTGCCTTTACTTAAGGCATTGGGCATCAGATTGTTACTAAAGCTTGTAGTAGTTGAAAATTTTCCACCCAAGGAGCAAACAAAAGACATCTCTGTTTTGATAGTGTATACAATTTGGGGATCCCTTTAAGCATATTTTGTAAGGAGAAAATGACATGGGCTTTTAAGATGTCTTGAGAAGAGTCAGAGAAAAAGTCATTTAAGGTCAAGTTAATAAAGGAAAACTTTCCTGGAAAGACTTTATATCAATTTCACTAAACATGTTGCAGGGAAGAAGCCAACTCTGACTCCATGTTGGAAACTGTTTCTTTGACTTGCTTTTCCTTGCTCTTGTTATTATAATCATACTTACTGGCTTGCCTGGAGGACCCTGCCCCTCTGTTTGACTCTGAATTTTGTTTAGCTCATGGAGAGATGGTTTGTCCCTGCCCATCTTTGAATAGAAGAGATTAATATACTCCTTCCAAAGGCTGGCTATTCCCTTAAAGGTGTTTTGCAAGACTGAAGACCCTTTCACTTTACTTCCCCACTGCCTCTCCCTCTCTATTCTGCCTTTTGACTTTAGTTTCTCATTGCTTCTTTCTCTCTGATCTATAAAAGAACCTGGCATCCAGACCCCAATAAGATGGTTATTTTGAGGTGCTAGCTTGCCATCTTCTCAATCAGCTGCATTCTGAATAAAGTCGTTTTCCTTGCCTCAACACCTTGTCTCTCGGATTCATTGGCCTGTCATCTGGGCTAGTAGAGCAAAGTTGGCTTTGGTAACAACATGGGAGTAACAAAATACCTAATTGGCTCCTTCTTCCTTAAACATCTACCCTCCCCACCAACATCAGAAAAAAACACAGCATGCTTGAAATAGTCTATGAGGTGATCCTGAAGGAGGGAGGCTTATAGCCCGAGTCAAGTTCTTATCTGTTAACTAATGAATTACAGGGCCTCCCCGGTGGTGCAGTTGGTAAGAGTCTGCCTGTCAATGAAAGAGATGTAGGCTTGATCCTTGGGTCAGGAAGATGCTCTGGAGTAGGAAATGGCAACCCACTCCAGTATTCTTTCCCTGGAGAATCCCATGGACAGAGGAGCCTGGCAGGCTACAGTCCATGGAGTCTCAAAGAGTTGGACACGACTGAGCACCTAGACACGTAAAATGGATCATAGTCCTGTGCATAGTTATTTAATGAATACAGAGTTATCTGTTAAATTCTGTCTCTAAAAGTTTTTTTCTCCTTTTGTCTATAGAATAAAACTGTTTTCAGGTTTCATAAAAAGAAGCTGCCACATCTATACCCGAAACAGTCAAGTCTCATGGTGTCCTGCTTCTTGCTATTCTTTGAAGATACACTCACTGCTTGTTACCCCTATAATACTTCCACATTGTTTTTATTTTTGAAAAAATTAAATAATTGCCAGTGACAACCAAGTTCTTTTTAGAAGAATAAAACACTCCACGTGTTTCAATTAATGAAAAACAAGGAGTGTTACATTTGAAAAGCCACAGTGATTGACTCAGGAAGAAAATTATCTTAGGACCATTTCTCTACATTATTATTATGTGTGAAAGGCATGCCAACACTTTCATAGGGTGGTGTTTCCAGGCACAGAGGAGGCCTTTAACAAAAAAAGAATGAAATAGGAGAAAATGATCAGATGTCTAAAGTAATTACTAAACGAACACAGTGATCTAAAGTGATAATTTTGTTGGAGCACAAATCTCCCTAGAAAATACTCATCACAAAGACATCCTCTAGTATGGGGACAAAAGAAGACTATTTGGCTGGAAGCCCCAGGCACAGGTCTGTAGCAGTAGCTCTCTAACAGAAGGGAGATAAGAATTTTGGGGGGCATAATGCGAAAGCACAGCACAGAGGCAAGAATATTCAGGGCAGCACAAGAGATAGCGAGTGCTCATACAGGTAGAAATGATTCATTAGTAAGAAAGGCTTGGGTAGTACTTGAAGGCCTCAGGTGCCATGATAAGGCTTAGGAATGGCATCCTATCCTCAAGATCAGCACACCGAAGGTGGGTAGCTTGAGCCATGTGTCATCATATCCAGCAGACTCAATTATGTATCAATACAACAGAATCCTGGTAAAGATCATGCCTGTGCTTGAGGATGACACCTCTGCTAACAGACAGTAGGGTAGCAGAGCACAGAAGACAGAAAATTAGAGCAGCAAGAACGGTCAAGAGCCTCCCTAGAGAGCTGGTTGTACCAACGTAGAGCAAAGGAGCCGCCAGTAAAAATCTCGATCTTGAAAAAATGATGCTATTTTGCTAAAGGAACATGTTTAGGGTATTAAAAGAAAAGTGGAAATACTAAACTCTTCTATGTCTAGGGTTTTTTTAATTATTCAAGATAAACACAAGAAAAATGTTAGTAGTATACCCAACATACAAAGTCCATTTCCAAGTTGACATCATGAGAAGCTTCACGGACCTTCCGAGGCTTCACACTGCTTCACGCTGTGGAAAAAACAGACTTCAAAAAGGTATATCTTAGCAGATCACTGAACAAATGAGCAAACAGCAACAAGTCAGGAGAGTAGTGAGGGGAATCAGTATCCAGAGTCGCTACAGTATATTACCTAAAATTTTCAACAACAGTGTGAGAGGTGCAAAGGAAGAGGAATGTTTGACACATAATCAGGCAAAAAAGCAAGGAACAGAAACTGTCTTTGAGAAGAACCAGATACCAGATTTAACAAGACAAAGGCTTCAAAACAACCATTGAAAAATACATTCAAAAACTAAAGTAAATCATGTTTAAAGCCTGACATGAAGACACCGTTTCATCAAATAGACATACCAATAAAGAGGCAAAAAATTATTTTTTTTAAAAAATGGAGGGGCTTCCTTGGTGGTCTAGTGGTTGCAATGCAGAGGTCATGGGTTAAATCCCTTGTCCAGGAGGATCCCCCATGCCATGGAGCAACTAAGGCTGTACCGTATTACTGAGCCTGTGGGCCAGAGAGCCCATGCTCCACAACTACTGAAGCCTACATACTGTAGAATCTGTGTTAAAATACATTATTAAAGCAAAATAAAGAAATAGACTCAGCGTTCTGAATGAGTAATGGAAGGATGGTGGTTGACTGGACTGGGAAGTGGAGTTGCTGAGAAGACTGGTTTGCTGTTCTTCTCTGTCTGGTAACTCATCCTGAAGCCATATGGTTGTGTGCTATGTTTTCTTGATCTGATTTTATACTTGTCTTAAGATGGTTCAGTAATAAAGAAATTTGCCTACCAAACAGGAGATATGGGTTCAATCCCTGGGTCAGGAAGAACCCATGGAGAAGGAAATGGCAACCCACTCCAGTATGCTTGCCTGGGAAATCCCATGGACAGAGAAGCCTGGCAGGCCACAGTCCATGGGGTCACAAAGAGTTGGACAAGACTTAGCCACTAAACAACAATACAAATTGCTACTAATTTTCCTAGACTTTGGGGTAGCAACAATATCATATACTTGAGCTATACCATGTTAAAAATAAAAGTCACCTAGTCAAAATAAAATCAGTAAGGATGATGATTTGGGTGGAAGGAAATATAAACCAGACAATATTTAGAAAGTTTAAAATGATATTGTCCTTATGAAGCTCTTTTGCTTGCTTATGCCAGTGTCCACAATTTCCAAATAACCCATCTCTGATCTCTTTCCATGGTCCTCATTGAGCTTATCCAACAATTATCATACTAATGCCATAACTCCCCTCAGGAGAATTATCCATTTAAGGTGCCCCAATTTCCACCTACTCTAGTTTTTTAATTTAGGCCTGTTATTCTCAATTTGTGTTGTTGTAATTGTTTTAATTACTCAGATGATTGACTTAGAAAATAAATCATTTCATATGCTATTTCATCCGGCTCTTCTATGTTAAGAAATGACATAAATATTCTCTGGTATTGTTGCAGAGGGCTTCCCAGGTGGCGCTAGTGATAAAGAATCTGCCTGCCAGTGCAGGAAACCTAAAAGACACATGTTCAATCCCTGGGTTGGGAAGATTCCCTAGAGGAGGCCATGGCAACCCTCCAGTGTTCTTGCCTGGAGAATCCCATGAACAGAGGAGCCTGGTGGGCTACAGCCCATATGGTCATAAAGAGTTGGATGTGACTGAAGTGAATTAGCATGCACATTGTTGTATATGCTCCCATTTTTTCTGTTAGAAACAAAGCATATAATCTCAAGAGCATAAAAGAAAAATTGAGTAGTCACACAAACATCACTGCTTCCTTTTGTTCTGAGTTCTGCCTCCCAAGACAAATAATCCCTCTTAGAGATTCCAATACAAGCCTGTGTATCAGATTCAAGGGCTTGAAAAACCTGAGGAGTTTTGCATACAACTGTAGATGAGTGTGTATAGATGAATAAGTTTCATTGTATGTGATACATTCCATGATTTTCATCTGATTCTCAAAACTATTCGTAACATAAAAAGATCAAAAATTACAACACTAAAATGACCTCAAGTCTTGGTTATTTCTTCTCTTGGGCTCAAATTAAATTGCTTTGCAGTTCCTGAATAGATACAAAATGGCAGTGTAAAAAGTGTCAAGAATCTCACAGATTCAGGAGGAGAGAGTCAATTAGATATAAAATAATCCACTCAACTGACTCAATAGGTAGACTACTTTCAAAGGATTTCTTAAACAAGAAATTGATTTCAATGGTGTCAGTCAATAGGGTATACATTTAAATGAGTTAATGTCTTTTTAAAAATTTCTTTTTGATTAAGGAAAACCTTATTCAAAGGGCATTGGTCAGGTCCAGTTTCCACAAAGTAGGAAAGAAGATACAAAAAGCAACCTTTTGTGCAAATAAGCACCTAAGGGCAGACTGATGCTGAGAGGGTAGATGGTGGGAAAGGGAAGGCATTTCAGCACTGGGGCAAGAAAAGGATTAAAAAGAGAGATCTTACTTTCTTAGTCCATTTGGGCTGCTATACTATAATACCATGAAGTTTATGGCTTATAAGCAACAGAAATTTATTTTTCATAGTCCTTGTGAAGGACAGCAAGTGTAAGATGAAGGTGCACACAGATCTGGAGCCTGGTAGGATCCCACTTCCAGTTCATAAAAACCTTCTTCTGGTTGTCCTCACATAGCAAGGGGTGTGGGGCATGGAGCTCTCTGGAGTCTATCATAAGAGCATTGCAGGCATACCTCGTTTTGTTGTGCTTTACAAATGTGGCTTTTTTTTTTTTTTTTTACAAGTTGAAGGTTTGTGGAAACCCTGCCTCCAACAAGTCTATTCACGCCCTTTCCAAGGGCACTTGCTCACCTTGTGTCTCTGTGTCATATTTGGCTGATTCTCATAATACTCCAAATTTTATTTTTATATTTGTTATGGTGATCAGTGAACTCTGATGTTACTACTGTGATTGGAGGGGGCATCACAAACCATGCCAGCATAAGACAGCAAGCTTAACTGATGAATGCTGTGTGTGTTTTGACTACTCCACTAACTGGCCATTCTTCCATCTCCCTCTCCTCAGGCCTCCCTATTCCCTGAGGTATGATAATATTAAATTTAGGCCAATTAATAATCTTAGAGTGGCTTAGCAAAGTGTTCAAGCAAAGGGAAGAATCACATATCTCTCACTTTATTTTTTTTAATTTTTATTTTTTTTATTAGTTGGAGGCTAATTACTTTACAATATTGTAGTGGTTTTTGTCATACATTGACATGAATCAGCCATGGAGTTACATGTATTCCCCATCCCGATCCCCCCTCCCACCTCCCTCTCCACCCGATCCCTCTGGGTCTTCCCAGTGCACCAGGCCCGAGCACTTGTCTCATGCATCCAGCCTGGGCTGGTGATCTGTTTCACCCTAGATAATATACATGTTTCGATGCTGTTCTCTCAAAACATCCCACCCTCGCCTTCTCCCATAGAGTCCACAAGTCTGTTCTATACATCTGTGTCTCTTTTTCTGTTTTGCATATAGGGTTATCGTTTATTAATAAAATTTAGAAATGATAAGGCTCAGTGAGGAAGCTGTGTGAGAAGCTGAAGATCCTTCCTTCCAGGAAATCCCCTCGGCCCTCAGCACATTAGGACATCTGGTCACTCTATGCCAATGCCGCACAGCTAAGAGGAAAGCATGGACTCCAGCCAAGGTTTGTCTACCTCGACGATTCTCAAGTTATGAATGCAAACACAAAGTTCTTGAAGGAAATTTGAAGTGGTACTCCAGTGAACACATGAATGATTAAAAAAAAAAAAGCAAAGCAATCTTATTACTTATATGGAGAAAGTTTTAGTGGTCTTAATAGGAGACCAAGCTAGTCACAGCACTCCCTAAGCCTCAACCAGAGCAAGGTCCTAACTCTCTTCACTTCTATGAAGAGTGAAAAAAAGTAAGGAAGATGCAGAAAACAAAATTAAACCTAGGAGAAGTTGATACACGAGGCTTAAGGAAAGAAGCCACCTTTATAATCATAAAATTTCAAGAGGAAGCAGCAAGTGCTGATGTAGAAACTATGGCAGGTTATCCAGAAGTTCTAGGTAAGATTAACGAATGTGGCTACATTATATAACAGAGTTTTAATGTAGATGAAATATTCTTCTATTGCCAGAAGATGCCATCTTGGACTTTCATAGATGCAGAATACAAGTTAATGACTGGTTTCTAAGATTCAAAGGACAGATTATTTCTCTTTTTAGGGGCTAATGCATCTGGTTGAAGCCAATACTCACTTGCCATTCCAAAAATCTCAGGGCCCTTAAGAATAACACTAAACTGATTCTCCCTGAGCTCTCTAAATGGATCACCAAAGCCTGAATGACAGCACATTTGTTGTAAACTATGATTTACTGAATATTTTAAGTCCCCTGGAGACCTACTTCTCAGAAAAAAAAATTCCCTTAATATGAATGTTTATTAAAAATGTACCTTATCACCCAAAGATTCTAGAGATGTATAATAAGAATAATGATGTTTTCATGCTTGCTAACACTACATCCATTCTGCAGCCATGGGTCAAGGAATAATTTTGACCTTCAAGTCTTATACAAGAAACACATTTTGTAATGCTCTGGCTGCCACATATAGTGATTCCTCTGATGAATCTGAGTAAAATCCATTGAAAACATTCTGGAAAGGATTTACCTTTCTAAATGCCATTAAAAACATCCATGACTCATGCAAAGAGGTCAAAATATCAACATACACAGAAGATTGGAAGAATTTGATTCCAAATTTCTTGGGTGATTTGAGGGGTTCAAGACTTCACTGGAAGAAGTAACTGCAGATGTGGTGAAAGGGAACCAAAACAAAAGTGAAGCCTAAAGATGTGACCTGAATTGCTAAGATCCCATGATAAAAACTTAATGGATGAGGAGTTGTTTCTTAAATGCACAGAGAAAGTGGCTTCTTGAGATGGAACCTACTCCTGGATGAAATTACTTTGAAGATCATTGAAATGACAAGGAAATTTTGGAATATTATATAAAACTTAGTTGATAACACAATAGTAAGTTTCAAGAGAACAGGCTCCAACTTTGAAAGTCTTACTGTAAATGAAATATTATCAAACAACATTGCAAGCCACAGAGAAAATGTTTATAAAAGAGAGTTAATCAATGTAACAAACTTCATTGTTGTTTTATGCCAGGAAATTGTCACAGCCACCTCAATATTCAACAACCACCGCTCTGACCAATCAGCAGCCATCAACATCAATGCAAGACCTTCCAAATGATTATGACTGGCTGAAAGTTCAGATGATGGTTTGCATTCTTAGCAATAAATTATTATAAATTAAGGCAAGCACAATACATTTTTGGGCTTCCCAAGTGGCTCAGTGGGTAAGGATTCAGCCTGCAATGCAGGAGAAGCAGGCAGATGTGGGTTTGATCCCTGGATTGTGAAGATCCCCTGGAGGCAGGCATGGCAACCCACTCCAGTATTCTTGCCTGAAGACTCCTCATGGACAGAGGAACCAGCTGGATACAACTGAGTGACTAAGCACAGCACAGCACTTTCTCAGCATACCTAGGACTAACCGCAGTCTCCTTGACTATTCTCCAGGTCCTTCACTTTTCTTCTCAGCTTGATTTACTTGTATTCATAAACACATTAAATGATTTAGAAATACACAATGGATTAATTTATTATTAAGAAAAATCCAGACTGATGATTGCCATAGTGGGAGGGATAGGAGAGGGATGAAGTGGGTTAGCAGATGTAGGCTCTTATATATGGAATGGATAAGTGACAAAGTCCTACTGTGTGGCACAGAGAACTGTGTCTAATACACTATGATAAACCATAATGTTAAAGAATATTTTTAAAAAAGAATGTGCATATCTGTATAACTGAATCACTTAGCTATATAGCAGCAATTAACATAACATTGTAAATCAACTATGCGTGCATGTGCTCAGTCACCTCAGTCCTGTCTGACTCTTTGTGACCCTATGGATCATAATCCACCGGGCTCCTCTATCCATGGGAGTTTCCAGTTAAGAATACTGGAGTGGGTTATCATACCCTCCTCCAGGGGATCTTCCCAACCCAGAGATAGAACCAGTGTCTCTTACTTCTCCTGCCTTGGCAGGAAGATTCTTTACCACTAGTGCCACTCAATTTAAAAAATAAAATAAATAAAATAAAAGGGAAAAAATAAAAATCCTAAAATCAGTTTGACTCTCCTGTTAGTTTTATGGGAGGAATTTAATTTTCTTCATTGGATTTTCAAACAAAAGGGGAAAAAATTTTTTTTTTTTTTCCCACCAACACAGGACATGAAGGTAGGCAGGTAGTGAAAGTTTTCCTACGTAGAGAGCAACAGAGGCTCATAAGGATAGTCTCAGGTCTCCAGGAAAAACTAACAGAAAATCATTAGAAGCACATCTCCATTTTCTACAGTCACTTGAATACTTTAACTTCTCTAAAATGGTTCAGAACTGGCACTTTGGGGACAGTGAATGACTGCCATTGTGTGTTATGACATCTCCTCTCTTGATTTGCTCATTGTGAACTTGGTTTTATTTTAGATCTTTGCAGTTGTCTTATTCATCTTCATTTTTCCTGATCATTTGTCCTAAGTTTAAGCCATTCTATTTTTCTCTTGGTACAGCTGTCACCTGTGAGCCCTCTTTCTCATTTTCAAGTCTCATATCCCTAATCAGTGTCTCATTTGCCTTGGTCATGACCTTTGGTACTCAGGAGAAACTTTTGACATTTTCTCTTTTGTCATGTGTGAAAGAAAGTGAGCTCTCAATACTCTACCAAATGCGGTCACAGAATGAGAGAGACCAGGAGTCTATGAAACTCTGTACCTGTTTTGTTCTTTTAAGGACTATCCTTTCTGGTGCTTTTTTGAGATTTTATTTTTTCCAATTTGAAAATATCCAGACTTCACTGGTGGTTCAGTGGGTAAGACTCTATGCTTCCATTGCAGGGAGCACGGGTTCATTCCCTTGTCTCAGGGAGTTAAGATCCCATAAGCTGCATAGCACAGACAAAAAAAAAAAAAGATAAAAAATATCCAAAGAAGTGTCCATACTCCCTGACGTGCCTGCCAAACCTTCAGGAGTTCAATAAGTACTTGTCTACTAGCTGAATGAGTCTTTAAAAGCACCCACAGTAAGATAAAGTTTATCTTATCTAACTCAAAATTGTTTCTACTTTAACATTCAACTGTTTTCTTTTTAATTACCTTTAGCAGTTTCCTTCAGTTTTTCCAGTAGTCATGTATGGATGTGAGAGTTGGACCATAAAGAAACCTGAGGGCTGAAGAATTGATGCTTTTGAACTATGATGCTGGAGAACACTCTTGAGAGTTCGTTGGAGAGTGAGATCAAACCAGTTGATCCTAAAGGAAGTCAGCCCTGAATATTCATTGGAAGGACTGATGCTGAAGCTGAAGCTCCAATACTTTGGTCATCTGATGGGAGGAGCTGACTCATTGCAAAAGACCTTGATGCTGGGAAAGATTAAGGGCAAGAGGAGAAGCAATGACAGGATGAGATGGTTGGATGGCATCACTGACTCAATGGACATGAGTTTGAGCAAACTCAGGGAGATAGTGAAGGACAGGGAAGCCTGGTGTGCTGCAGTCCATGGAGTTGCAAAGAGTTGGACGTGACTTAGCAACTGAACAACAACATGTTCCCTTCACAGTACTTAGACCTTTATTCCCACTTCTTATTCTCCTTAGTTTTTGTTCAGGTTAGTGTTTAACTCTTTCATAGTCTCATCATAATGTGTGGAAGCTTATTTTTTATTTTTATGCTGTTCTATATTCTGAAGACCTATCTTCACATACTGTGATAGCTCTGTTTCCATGAAAATCAACTTACTTGCTAACATTGCATGGGGTGGGTAGTGCAATCTCAGAGAAGTAGGAGACAGGAGAAAATAAAGCAAGGAAGAAGGAAGAGTAAATAGGAAGTATTACTCATCAGACCAGCATTTGCCAGTAAGTTCAATCAATTCTTCAATCACAGGATAATTTTAGAAATGCCAATTAAACCACAACTTCTCAGAACAGTATGGAAAAGAAAGAGAAGAATTCATCTGCTGATTCCTTATTATTTTCTTTCTCCTACTGGTGTTGACTCATTGAGACATCCAGGTTACATCACCCAGATGCTAAAGGCAGCCATGTGGGCCCACAGCCACTGTACCTATTGAATCAGTCCTGCCAGCACTCAGCAAAGTGATCTTTCCTCCCCAGCTGGCCCTATGGTGCAGAGCCTCTCCAACTCTAGTGATTGATGATGGTGGCAGCATCAGCAACCTGGACCATCACCCTGGGGGCTGAACAAACCATTTGAAGCCAATTTTCTGAGCAAGCAAGGCTAGTGCTCATTAGCTGGGTCCCACATAATAGAAAGAAAAAAAAAACAACTTGGTAGATCTTTTCACACTGCCTTTATCAATTTTTCATGTGGCACCAACTGGCTCTTCAATATAATTTTTGTGCATTTTTCCTTCCTCACTCATGAAGCTCTGTCCAGGGGAAGTCCTCCCCTTATCATGACCCTGATTCTGTTTCTAACTCTCAAAAGCATCTCCTTGAAGTTCATTGGCCTAGCTTACACTTTCTTTTCCCTGTTTAATCTGTTCTGACTTCCTTTGACAAAACTCTGAAAAGTTTTCCTGCAAATCTGTCTTTCACAAGCTGATAGATCTGCCCTGTTCCCTCTTATGCTCCTGAGGGGTGAGAATATTGACCTTGATAACTTATCCAACACTCCATAAATTAGTCTGCAATTATTGGACATTGGGATCAACTACATATTTCACTATTATAAATAATATCTAATATTAATATTTGCACATATCTATGGATATGCACATATCTATCTAAGATATGTTCCTAAAAGTTAAAGTGTTATGCCACTGGAAAAGTCACCTGATGTTGAATTTTCTCCCAAAGGCATATGCTTATTCACATTCTTGACAATACAAAGCATTTAAAGTGATCTTGTCAAAAGTACATAACAAAATAGAAAATAGGAAAAATACATATTCATTGGTATGCAGCAAAAAAGGACAAGCTATTTAAATCATTCATTTATTCATACATTTATTGACTAGCCTTTAAGAGGAGACCTATTTTGTAAATGACTTTCAGATACACTCACCTATGTGTCTAAAATTTTATATTGTGTTTTTACATGCCCTAGAAGCACTGGATATTTGCATCATAAGTAGGTAAAACAGTAAATTTCACATTACTGAATAGAATTCAGAGCATTATCAGCTTCCTGTTAGGGGAGAAAAATTTTATAACCTGATTTTATTTTTTGGTAAAAAGTCCATAAAGTTTCTCCTCCATAAAAATTTACTCTTTTGGGGTCATGAAGCTACCCTCAGTATAATTTCAGAATTCTAACATAGCATGTTTATTGCATTTATCATCCAACAGATGTGTTAGTACCTAAAATCTGGCAGTGAATATGTATCCCGTGGGTTTAAATTCTTTAGTTTTTAATATAAGATTTTTAGTTTATGTTTACCTTCCAGCACAGAATTATATACCAGATGTTTACCGTAATTCCACTTCATTTTGCTTCCTTTTATCTCTACCAATATTTTAGCATTAAATTGCATCTAACTAATTTGGAAATATTTTAATCACATCAGACTTATTTGTTTAAAAAAAAACTTTCATGACAATGTGTTCTCTAATATATAGTATTGAATACACAGGTGTAACTATGTCAAATCTGAAGTCTTCTATACCAAATGGGTCCTCATACAACTGGATAAATTCTTGGACAATTACTGTAAGGCCTTATATAATAAATGATTTTTTTTAATTACTAACGATCTCCCATCTATCCAAAACTTTAATGTGTGATTGTAAACTGTTTTCCCTTTCTTCTTCTCTTTTGAGCTCACATTATCTCAGACTAGCCTTTTTTCCGTATTTTCTCAGCAAATGTAAAAGGAAAGGCAAAAGATTTTACCAAAGGTAAAGCTTATTTTTTCATATATTATTTAGCAACAAAACACAAAAATATGTAGCAAATTATCCTGGTGGTAAGTTGTTGAGCTTGATGATCAGCACTCTTTCTTTATATTAATGTTTTACTCTTTGTATTAATGTGTCTACACAATGGGTTAAGTAAATATGAAACAAAACAATGCTGTCTTCAGGTTTTAAAGTGGTAGGATAAGAGGCCTCTTCCTGTTCTTCCCAAAATATATCCCATATAAAAGAAAATAGCAAGAAGAGATATAAATCTATGTTCAATAAAAATAGATATCTACAAAAATGAAGCATAGAATATGAGGACTAGAAGGTAGTGAAAATCAAGCAAGAACAAATCAAAAGCAGTCCAATAGCTGCAAATTTCAAAACTGGCACATTCAGATCTCCAAAAAGAGGTGATTCAGCATGAATGTCAAAACCATCAAGCTTTTACTTTGAACAAAAGCAATAATGTAAATAGGCTGGCAGCATACATTTTCTTAGAATTGGCTGATGATGCAAAGTAGCAGGGTAGAAAAGGCTGAATGAATACCTACAAATGTGCCATATTTGCAGGAAACACTCTGTCCCACTGAAGGCAACACAAAGAAAAGTAGACACTGTTGAAAACACAGTGATAGATCTGGATTTATCAGTAAGAAATGACAAATGAGAGCAAAATGAAATAAGAAAAAATTGAGTTGAATGTACTAGAGCACCCCAGTTCCAGAAATGAAAGAAACAGTGTAGTCTAAAAACCCACATGCTATAAGAGAGCTGGATACTGAATATATTGTCCTATCTCAGAGGAGATATGCAAATTACACACACACACACACACACACACACACACACAGTTTATCTGGAACTGAGACCATAAAATCTAAAATTTATCTTGTACAGCTTTAGCAAGCCTTCTGATGCTCCTTGCCTCCTAGTATTCAGACCCTTGTATTCAGACTTTCATATTAGAGTATTCATATTAGAGTATTCAGACTCTTTCATATTAGAGTGAGGTTGATCTATATTAAAAAAATAGCATACAGTATAAGTGATGATATGTCATTTCTGATATGTCACTTAGGATATAAACAATTTCCATTTTCATTATTTTCTTTCTCTCTTTCTCTCCTTCTCCCTCTTTCTCCCTCCCTCTCTTATCACTCACTGTGAGAAAAACAAACTGATATATTATTAATATAATCAGTCCTATGGAAATGCACATAAGTTAAGGATCCAAAATATCTGGCCACAGTCAATGGAGAACTGAGGACTGTTAAAAATCAGTGAGTGAAACTGAAGTATATTCACCAGCCCCAGTCAAGCCTGGAGATGACTGCATTCCCAGATGAAAGGCTGACTACAGTCTCAGGAGAGACTTGAGCCTGAACCATACAGCTAAGCCACATGATTCACGTTTCTATTTTAAGCTGCTAGATTTTGAACTAAGTTTTCATGGAATTGTATGTAACTAATAAAACTGCAAATGGAACACAGAAAAGGAAAAGATCAACAAACACACCCAGAGTAAGCTATCTAAAATAAAGCATGGTGGGAGCAGGAGAAAAGACTGGAAAAAAAAAAAAAAATCACTCCCTCAAATCCTCAAGCAAAACATTAGTAAAGTGGAAAAATATCAAGTAATCTAATGTATGTGCAATTTGGAGCCTCAGAAAAATATTGAGGTTGAGAAGTGACAAAAATTTTAATAAATGGCTGAAGATATTAAAAATTTCAGGAAAATACCTATCCTCAATTTCAAGGTCAAAAAGGATCACATAAATTTTTTAAAATCTATAATTAAGTCATTCATGGCCAAACTGATAAAAAAAAAAAAAGCAAATACTAAGGAAAACTTCTAAAAGCAATTATAGAGGACAAAGATTTAAAATACAGAAAACCAATTATGAAAAATGGTAGCTGAGCATCTCAGAAACAATGCAAGTCAGAGGGCAAAAGAGTAACATTTCTAAAATATTAAAAGAAAAAAGTCAACTTAGAATTGAATATTCAGCACAAAAATTCTGCAAATGTATGACAAAAACCACTGCAATGTTGTAAAGTAATTAGCCTCCAACTAATAAAAATAAATGGAAAAAAAAATAAATTAAAAAAAAATTCTTCAAAGTTCAATTAAAATAAACATTTTTCAAATACATGAATGCTAACAGAATTCCTTTGGGAATTCTGCATTTTAAGAAATTATAAAGAAGTTTGTCAAGCTGAAGTGAAAGTATATCAGTTGGAAACAGATCTAGGAATGGTAATATGTAGATAGTTTTATGAATTGTTTTATTTTTCATTTTATTTTCAAAAATTTTTTGAATGATATTTTATTGTTTAAAGTGAAAACAGTAAAATTGCACTTGGGAGTTTCTATCTAAGTTTGAAGTAAAATATATGGCCCAATGGCCAGAGTGTGGGCAAGTGGTATTATTTTTTGTAAGTTTACTATCCTACAAAGTTATATATCAATATTATTTAAAGATAGGCTAAAGTGTGTTAAAGATGCATATTGCACTCTTTGGAGTATAGAAAAAGAAGTAAAGAAAGAAGTATATATTTACTATTTTTTTTCCTTATTAGTACAGTTTTATTATAGCAAAAGGATACACATGAAAATCAGCCGAGGGGAGAGACAGCTAGAGCAGAGTCCGGGAGGGGTCCTCTTGTTCTCTCCCTGTGGAGTCACAGAAGCACCGCCCTTCCCAGTCACTGTGTGTGGCCAGGCTCACTAAGTATCGCCGACTAGGGAAGCTCACTTGAGCCTTTGGTGTCCAGAGTTATTACTGGGGCTGCATCACACACTGCTCCCACAGCTGACCTTTTAGTCTCCAGGTACTTCAGGTCAGGCCGATACCTCCAGTCATCAGTTCCTGGAGGTCATAACTGACATGTAACTGACAAAACCACGTGGCCCTGAGGCATTTATCACAAATCACACTGAAAGATGGCTGGTGGCCAAATTCCCCCAGCCACGAAGACCTTCCTATAGGGCAGCACATTCCAGAGGCCTAGAGGTCAGCTCCTGGGAGCCAAGAGCAAAGGCCAGACTTCTTTTCTGGTAAGGTTAATTCTTCACTGGACAGCCTTGTTTCTATTTTTAACTGCTCTCCTCCCAATCCCTTCCCTGGTTTGACCAAAGTATTGAACATAATAACTCATGCTCTCAATCTAGGACTCTAGTCCCTAGTCCTAAAGAGAACAGAACACGATATTATCAAATTGTTTTTGTCTATTTTAACCAGTCTGGGGTAGCTGAAGGACATACAAGGGCACTTGTTCTTGTTTTGCCAAACTAAAAAATCACTCAAAGCACTACTTAAAAACTCAGTAAGGCACATGAAGAGCACATGGCCACCTGGGGAAAAATATGCTTTGAGATCAGAAACTAAAGCACTGATAGACTGGAAGAAAAATCTAGGAAGAGAGTGTCTTTGTGAAACTGCAATGTTTAAAAGCACGCATTTATAAGGAAGTATGGGCTACACTGGTGGCTCAGAGGTACAGAATCCGCCTACAATTGACTCTTTTTTATTTCTTCTAGGTCCTTATTAAACATTTCTTGCATCTTCTCAATCTTTGTCTCGAGGCTATTTATCTGTAACTCCATTTTGTTTTCAAGATTTTGGATCATTTTTATTATCATTATTCTAAGATGTACAGAACAGACTTTTGGACTCTGTGGGAGAAGGCGAGGGTGGGATGTTTCAAGAGAACAGCATCGAAACATGTATATTATCAAGGGTGAAACAGATCACCAGCCCAAGTTGGATGCATGAAACAAGTGTTCAGGGCTGGTACACTGGGAAGACCCAGAGGGATTGGGTGGAGAGGAGGGTGGGAGGGGAGATCGGGATGGGGAATACATGTAAATCCATGGCTGATTCATGTCACTGTATGGCAAAAACCCCTACAATATTGTAAAATAATTAGCCTCGAGCTAATAAAAATAAATGGGGAAAAAAAAAAGAATCCGCCTACAAATGCAGGAGATGTGGGTTTGATCCTTGGATCAGGAAGATCCCCTAGAGAAGGAAATAGCAACCCACTCCAGTATTCTTTCCTGGGAAAACCCGCGGACAGAGGAATCTGGTGGGCTACAGTCCATGGAGTCACAAAGAGTTGGACACAGTTTAGCAACTAAACAACAAAAATAATAAGGAAATATAAGAAGATGTACACATGCCCAGGGCATTTATTATGTTCAGAAAACACCTACAAAGACTCTTAATTTTCACCTCTGGCTGAAGTGAAAGCTAAAGCAAAGTTGGAAACTAACTGGATAAGAATCAAAGGAACGTCTCAACACAGAACCAATTTATTTAAAAAATGGGCCAGAAAATTTTTTATTTTCTCTTTCCTTCTCTTCTACATTTTTTCCTCCTTTTCTTCCTCCTTCTCTTCTTTTTCTCTTCTTTCTCCTGATCTCTCTCCTGTGATTTAAAACATGTCTCAAAACACTACTGAAGGAAAACTAATGGAACAGAACTCTAAAAACTGAAAACAAAAAAAGAAAATATAAACAGACTCTCAAACATAGTTTAGAAAAGCTATTAAATTAACAACTAAAGCCTATAACAAAAACAAAAAGAAATCCTAAATAAGATAAAAATATAATTTCCTAAATTATCACATTATATTACTCAAAATGTCTAGTTTCCAAGGCAACCAAAACATTATAAAGCATGAAAACAAAAACAAAAACAAGACAATGTGGAACATTCACAAAGGAAATATCAGGAATTACCTCCTTAGGAACCACAAACATTAGGCATATTAGACAAAGACTTTAAATCAATTGTCTTAAATATGCTCAAGGAACTAAAGGAAATCAGGAGACTGATGTATGAAAATAATAGAGAATATCAATATGGAAACAGACAGTTTCAAAATAAAACAAACATAAATTCTGAAGCTGAAAAAAACAAAAACAAACCAATAACTGAAGTGAAAAAACAAGGATTTCAATGGTAGATTTTTGCAGGCAGAAGACAGAATCAGTGAATTTAGAGACAGAACAATTGAAATTATCAATTACTCAATGATTTTATCATTACTCCTCTGAGAGGAGGAAGAAGAATAATAAATGAAAAATTAACAGACCTTAAGAAACTCTTGAGACAAGTATACCAAAGTATACATGACAGACATCCCAAAAAGAGAAGAAGGAGAAGGGAACAGACACAGTATTTGGAAAAATATTAGCTAGAAGCTTTCCAAATTTGATAAAAGACAAAAGTTTGTATATTCAGTAACTTCAATGAACCCCAGTAGGATAAACTCAAAGAGGTCCCCACTGAGATGGATTACAAATAAATTATCAAAAGCCAATGAGAAAGAGAGAATCTCAAAAGTAAAAAAAAAAAAAAAAAGGAACCTATCAGGGAAAATAGATCTTCAAGATTAATGGTAGTTTTCTCATCAGAAATCTTTAAGGCCAAAAAAGAATACAATGTCATTTTTTAAGTGCTAAAGTGGGGAAAAACTGTCATCAAAAACTATGGCTGACAAAACTGTCTTTCAAAAATGAAGGAGAATTGAAAACATTCCAACACAAAATGCTGAGGGAGTTTATTGTTTACTCACTTTCCTACAAGAAATGTCAAAGGGAGTTCTTCAGGTTGAAATGAAAAGACACTAGACAATAACTTAAGACCATACAAAGAAAGAACTCTAGCAAAGATAATTACATAGGTAAACTTAAATGTCAATATTATTATATTTTTGGCTTATAACTCTTCATTTTATTTTCTATATGACTTATTGTTTGCACAAAACAATAATTACAAATCTATCTTAGTATACAATGTACAAAAATTTAATTTTAGACAATAACTTCATAAGAGGAAGCAGAGCTATATAGGATCAGAGATTTGTATCCTACTGAAGGTAAATGACATGAATTCAAATTAGATCATTATAAATAGGTATGTTAATCATAATTTTAATGGTGACCACTAAGAAACTACCTAAAAATATATGGGAATGAGATGAGAACAGCAAAAAAATATTACAAAATATTCACTCTACCTCCTCTAGGAAGTGATACTTAATTCCTTCCACCACCATCTCCTCCCAACTTCAGTATAAGCTGACTTAGCTAGTTGCCTCCAAAGAACAGAAAGGGAAAGAACAGAGAGAGAAAAAAAAATAACTTTACTGTGAATAAATCTGAAGAGCACTTCCTTGGCCAGGTGATCAAGGGTCAGTTCAGTTCAGTTGCTCAGTTGTGTCCAACACTTTGCGACCTCATGGACTACAGCACACCAAGCTTCCCTGTCATCATTGACATACAGAGCTTGCTCAAGCTCATGTCCATCGAGTTGGTGATGCCATCTAACCACCTCATCCTCTGTCGTCTCCTTCTCCTCCTGCCTTCAATATTTCCCAGCATCAGGGTCTTTTCCTGATGAATCAGTTCTTCACACCATGTGGCCAAAGTATTGGATCAAGGATAATATCACCAATGACATCTTACTATCATGGACCCCATGACTGACTGACTGACTTATGTCTCTTCAGTATGTCTGACTCTTTGTGACACCATGGACTGTAGCCCACCAGACTCCTCTGTCCATGGCATTCTCCAGGCAAGAACACTGGAGTGGGTTACCATGCCCTCCTCCAGGGGATTTTCCCAACCCAGAGATTGAACCTGCCTCTCTTATGTCTCCTGCATTGGCAGGCAAGTTCTTTACCACTAGCATCACCTGGGAAGCGTTTACATGTGCAGTAGTCTTCCCCCAAATTTATAACCTCAGTCCAAACAGGAGAAAACATAAAACAAACTCATATTTAGGGAATATCTATAGCATACCTGACCAGCACTTCTCAAGGTCATCAGAAACGAGAAGTCTGAGAAACTGCCTCAGGTCAGAGGTAACAAAGGAGCTATACGACAACCAAATGCAGGGTTTTATTTTTTTTTTAATTTATTTATTAAATTGGAGGATAATTACTTTACAATGTTGTAGTGGTTTTTGCCATACATTGACATGAATCAGCCATGGGTATACATGTGTCCCCCATCCTGAACCCCCTCCCACCTCCCTCCCCATCCCATCCCTCAGGGTCATCCCAGTGCACCAGCCCTGAGCACCCTGTCTCATGCATCAAACCTGGACTGGTGATCTGTTTCACATATGATAATATACATGTTTCAATGCTATTCTCTCAAATCATCCCACCCTCACCTTCTCCCAGAGTCCAAAAGACTGTTCTTTACATCTGTGTCTCTTTTGCTGTCTCACATATAGGGTCATCATTACCATCTTTCTAAGTTCCATATATATGTGTTAGTATTCTGTACTGGTGGTTTTCTTTCTGACTTACTTCGCTCTGTAAAATAGACTCCAGTATCATCCACCTCATTAGAACTGATTCAAATGCATTCTTTTTAATGACTGAGTAATATTCTGTTGTGTATATGTACCACAGCTTTCTTACCCATTCATCTGCCGAAGGACGTCTAGGATGCTTCCATGTCCTGGCTATTGTAAACAGTGCTGCAATGAACATTGGGGTACACATGTCTCTTTCAATTCTGGTTTCTTCAGTGTGTATGTCCAGCAGTGGAATTGCTGGATCACAGTTCAGTTCAGTTCAGCTGCTCAGTCGTGTCCAACTCTTTGCGACCCCATGAATCACAGCACACCAGGCCTCCCTGTCCATCACCAACTCCCGGAGTTTACTCAAACTCATGCCCATCAAGTCAGTGATGCCATCCAGCCATCTCATCCTCTGTTGTCCCCTTCTTCTCCTGCCCCCAATCCCTCCCAGCATCAGGGTCTTTTCCAACAAGTCAATTCTTCGCATGAGGTGGCCAAAGTATTGGAGTTTCAGCTTCAGCATCAGTCCTTCCAATGAACACCCAGGACTGATCTCCTTTAGAATGGACTGGTTGGATCTCCTTGCAGTCCAAGGGACTCTCAAGAGTCTTCTCCAACACCATAGTTCAAAAGCATCAATTTTTCGGTGCTCAGCTTTCTTCACAGTCCAACTCTCACATCCATACATGACCACTGGAAAAACCATAGCCTTGACCAGATGGACCTTTGTTGGCAAAGTAATGTCTCTGCTTTTAAATATATTATCTAGGTTGGTCATAACTTTCCTTCCAAGGAGTAAGCGTCTTTTAATTTCATGGCTGCAGTCACCATCTGCAGTGATTTTGGAGCCCCCCAAAATTAAGTCTGACACTGTTTCCACTGTCTCACCATCTATTTCCCATGAAGTGATGGGACCAGATGCCATGATCTTAGTTTTCTGAATGTTGAGCTGTAAGCCAACGTTTTCATTCTCCTCGTTTCACTTTCATCAAGAGGCTCTTAGTTCTTATTCACTTTCTGCCATATGGGTGGTGTCATCTGCATGTCTGAGGTTATTGATATTTCTCCTGGCAATCTTAATTCCAGCTTGTGCTTCTTCCAGCCCAGCATTTCTCATGATGTTCTCTGCATGTAAGTTAAATAAGCAGGGTGACAATATACAGCCTTGATGTACTCCTTTTCTTATTTGGAACTAGTCTGTTGTTCCATGCCCAGTTCTAACTGTTGCTTCCTGACCTGCATACAGGTTTCTCAAGAGGCAGATCAGATGGTCTGGTATTGGAAGTTGTCAAACAGGAGATGGCAAGAGTGAATGCTGACATTCTAGGAATCAGCAAACTAAAATGGACTGGAATGGGTGAATTTAACTCAGATGACCATTATATCTACTACTGTGGGCAGGAATCCCTTAGAAGAAATGGAGTAGCCATCATAGTCAACAAAAGAGTCCAAAATGCAGTACTTGGATGCAATCTCAAGAAACGACAGAATGATCTCTGTTCATTTCCAAGGCAAACCATTCAATATCATGGTAATCCAAGTCTATGCCCCAACCAGTAACTCTGAAAAAGGTGAAGTTGAACGGTTCTATGAAGACCTACAAGACCTTTTAGAACTAAAACCCAAAAAAGATGTCCTTTTCATTATAGGGGACAGAAATGCAAAAGTAGGACGTCAAGAAACACCTGGAGTAACAGGCAAATTTGGCCTTGGAGTATGGAATGAAGCAGGGCAAAGGCTAATAGAGTTTTGCCAAGAGAACGCACTGGTCATAGCAAACACTTTCTTCCAACAACACAAGAGAAGACTCTACACATGGACATCACCAGATGGTCAACACCAAAATCAGATTGATTATATTCTTTGCAGCCAAAGATGGAGAAGCTCTATACAGTCAGCAAAAACAAGACCGGGAGCTGACTGTGGCTCAAATCATGAACTCCTTATTGCCAAATTCAGACTTAAATTGAAGAAAGTAGTGGAAAACCACTAGACCATTCAGGTATGACCTAAATCAAATCCCTTATGGCTGGGTCGTAAGGCAGTTCTATTTCCAGTTTTTTAAGGAATCTCCACACTGTTCTCCATAGTGACTGTACCAGTTTGCAGTCCCACTAACAGTGTAAGAGGGTTCCCTTTTCTCCACACCTTCTCCAGCATTTATTGTTTATAGACTTTTTGATAGCAGCCATTCTGACCAGCGTGAGATGGTACCTCATTGTGGTTTTGATTTGTATTTCTCTGATAATGAGTGATGTTGAGCATCTTCTCATGTGTTTGTTAGCCATCTGTATGTCTTCTTTGGAAAACTGTCTGTTTAGTTCTTTGGCCCGTTTTTTGATTGGATCATTTATTTTTCTGGAATTGAGCTGCAGGAGCTGCTTATATATTTTTGAGATTAATTCTTTGTCAGTTGCTTCTTTTGCTATTATTTTCTACCATGAAGGCTGTATTTTCACTTTGCTTATAGTTTCCTTCATTGTGCAAAAAAGCTTTTAAGTTTAATTAGGTCCCATTTGTTTATTTTTGCTTTTATTTCCATTAGTCTGGGAGGTGGGTCATAGAGGATCCTGCTGTTATTTATGTCAGAGAGGATTTTGCCTATGTTTTCCTTAAGAGTTTTATAGTTTCTGGTCTTACATTTAGATCTTTAATCCATTTTGAGTTTATTTTTGTGTGTGGTGTTAGAAAATGTTCTAGTTTCATTGTTTTACAAGTGGTTGACCAGTTTTTTTCCAGCACCATTTGTTAAAGAGATTGTCTTTTCTCCATTGTAGATTCTTGCTTCCTGTGTCAAAGATAAGATGTCCATAGGTGCTTGGATTTATCTCTGGGCTTTCTATTCTGTTCCATTGATCTATATTTCTGTCTTTGTGCCAATACCATACTGTCTTGATGACTGTAGCTTTGTAGTCTGAAGTCAGGCAGGGTAAATCCTCCAGTCCCATTCTTCTTTCTCAAGATTGCTTTGGCTATTTGAAGTTGTTGTTTTTTTTTTTTTTTTTGTATTTCCATACAAATTGTGAAATTATTTGTTCTAGTTCTCTGAAAAATACTATTGGTAGCTTGATAGGGATTGCATTGAATCTACAGATTGCTTTGGGTAGTATGCTCATTTTCACTATATTGATTCTTCTGATCCATGAACATGGTATATTTCTCCATCTATTTGTGTCCTCTTTGATTTCTTTCATCAGTGTTTTATAGTTTTCTATATATAGGTCTTTTGTTTCTTTAGGTAGATTTATTCCTAAATATTTTATTCTTTTTGTTGTAATGGTGAATGGAATTGTTTCCTTAATTTCTCTTTCTGTTTTGTCATTGTTAGTGTATAGGAATGCAAGGGATTTCTGTGTGCTAATTTTATATCCTGCAATTTTACTATATTCATTGATTAGCTCTAGTAATTTTCTGGTAGAGTCTTTAGGGTTTTCTATGTAGAGGATCATGTCATCTGCAAACAGTGAGAGTTTTATTTCTATCTTTTCCAATCTGGATTTCTTTTATTTCTTTTTCTTCTCTGATTGCTGTGGCTGAAACTTCTGAAACTATGTTGAATAGTGGTGATGAGATGGGCACCCTTATCTTGTTCCTGACTTTAGGGGAAATCCTTTCAATTTTTCACCATTGAGGATGTTTGCTGTGGGTTTATCATATATAGCTTTTATTGTGTTGAGGTATGTTCCTTCTATTCCTGCTTTCTGGAAAGTTTTTATTATTAATGGATATTGAATTTTGTCAAAGGCTTTCTCTGCATCTATTGAGATAATCATATGGCTTTTATCTTTCAATTTGTTAATGTGGTGTATCACATTGATTGATTTGCAAATATTGAAGAATCCTTGCATCCCTGGGATAAAGCCCACTTGGTCATGATGTATGATCTTTTTAATATGTTGTTAGATTCTGTTTGCTAGAATTTTGTTGAGGATTTTTGAATCTATGTTCATCAGTGATATTGGCCTGTAGTTTTCTTTTTCTTTTTCTTTTTTTTTGTGTGGCATCTTTGTCTGGTTTGGGTATTAGGGTGATGGTGGCCTCATAGATTGAGTTTGGAAGTTTACCTTCCTCTTCAATTTTCTGGAAGAGTTTGAGTAGGATAGGTGTTAGCTCTTCTCTAAATTTTTGGTAGAATTCAGCTGTGAAGCCATCTGGTCCTGGGCTTTTGTTTGTTGGAAGATTTCTGATTACAGTTTCGATTTCTGTGCTTGTGATGGGTCTGTTAAGATTTTCTATTTCTTCCTGGTTCAGTTTTGGAAAGTTATACTTTTCTAAGAATTTGTCCATTTCTTCCAAGTTGTCCATTTTATTGGCATATAGTTGCTGATAGTAGTCTCTTATGATCCTTTGTGTTTCTGTGTTGTCTGTTGTAATTTCTCCATTTTTATTTCTTCTTTTGTTGATTTGATTCTTCTCCCTTTTTTCTTGAAGAGTCTGGCTAATGGTTTGTCTATTTTATTTGTCTTCTCAAAGAACCAGCTTTTAGCTTTGTTGATTTTTGCTATGGTCTCCTTTGTTTCTTTTTCATTTATTTCTGCCCTAATTTTTATGATTTCTTTCCTTCTACTAACCCTGGGGTTCTTCATTTCTTCTTTTTCTAGTTGCTTTAGGTGTAGAGTTAGGTTATTTATTTGATTTTTCTCTTGTTTCTTGAGGTAAGCTTGTATTGCTATGAACCTTCCCCTTAGCACTGCTTTTACTGAATCCCATAGGTTTTGGGTTGTTGTGTTTTCATTTTCATTCATTTCTATGCATATTTTGATTTCTTTTTTGATTTCTTCTGTGATTTGTTGGTTATTCAGAAGTGTGTTGTTTAGCCTCCATATGTTTGTATTTTTAATAGTTTTTTTTTTTTTTTTTTTCCTGTAGTTGACATCTAATCTTACTGCACTGTGATCAGAAAAGATGCTTGGAATGATTTCGATTTTTTTTGAATTTACCAAAGCTACATTTATGGCTCAGGATGTGATCTATCCTGGAGAAGGTTCCATGTGTACTTGAGAAAAAGGTAAAATTCATTGCTTTGGGGTGAAATGTCTTATAGATATCAATTAGGTCTAACTGGTCCATTGTATCATTTAAAGTTTGTGTTTCCTTGCTAATTTTCTGTTTAGTTAAGCTATCCATATGTGTGAGTGTGGTCTTAAAGTCTCCCACTATTATTGTGTTACTGTTAATTTCCCCTTTCATACTTCCTAGAATTTGACTTGCATATTGCATTGCTCCTATGTTGGGCGCATATATATTTATAATTCTAATATCTTTTTCTTGGATCGATCCTTTGATCTTTATGTAGTGACCCTCTTTGTCTCTTTTCGCAGGCTTTATTTCAAAGTCTATTTTGTCTGATACGAGTATTGCTACTCCTGCTTTCTTTTGTTCTCCCTTTTTCATGAAATAATTTTTCCAGCCCTTCACTTTCAGTCTGCATGTGTCCCTTGTTTTGAGGTGGGTCTCTTGTAGACAGCATATATAGGGTCTTGTTTTTATATCCATTCAGCCAGTCTTTGTCTTTTGGTTGGGCATTCAACCCATTTACATTTAAGGTAATTATTGATAAGTATGATCCCATTGCCATTTACTTTGTTGTTTTGGGTTCAAGTTTATACACCTTTTCTGTGTTTCCTGTCTAGAGAAGATCCTTTAGCATTTGTTGGAGAGCTGGTTTGGTGGTGCTGAATTCTCTCAGCTTTTGCTTGTCTGTAAAACTTTTGATTTCTCCTTCATATTTGAATGAGATCCTTGCTGGGTACAGTAATCTGGGTTGTAGGTTTTTCTCTTTCATCACTTTAAGTATGTCCTCAAATGCAATGTTCTATGTTGGATTGCATCCAGGAACAGAAGACTACACTAGTGGAAAAAAACTGATGGAATTCAAATAGAGTCTGCATTTTAGTTAACAGCATTGTATTATTGATATCTTAGTTTTATCCAAAACATACATGGTCATTAACATTTGGAAAAACTCGATGAATGGTATAAGGCTACACTTGGTACTATCTTTGTAATTTTGCTGTAAATATAAATGTATTCTAAACTTTAAAAGTCTTTAAGAAATGGTTCAGCATTAGAGAAAAGGATGGACTTCCTGTGAAAAGGAACAACATATGTAAAGAATAGAAGGAAAATGAAAACATGTCTTATTCATATAATCATGAGGAAAATGCTTTGTTGGAATAGAGAATGCATGAGAAATAGGTGTGGTAGTGAGATAATGGAGAGCTTTGAAGGCTAGACTGAGTAGAATGTGGCTGAGAGGATAAAACACTATACTCTGGTAAAGGCAGAAAGCAAGTTTGGGCCTGGCCAAGGAATCAGATTTCCCCAGTGCCATAAATCTCTCAAGACAACAACTTCTTCTTCATCACTCAGCTCACCCATCCAAAGACACCTGTTCTCTATCATGTGCTAGGCTCCAAACGGGCAGGGGGACAGAAGGACAAAGCCTTGTCCCCTGGAGCTACAACATCTTAACAGAGGCACACAATCAGGCCTGAGTCAAAATGACCAGGATGGGGGCTTTCCTGGTGGTCCAGTGGTTAAGACTCTGCCTGCCAATGCAGGCAGGTTTGATCTTCAGTCGTGGAAGATCCCCTATGCCATGGAGGAGCTAAGCCCATGCACTGCAAATACTGAGACCCGAGCACCGAGAGCCATGCTCTGCAACAAGGAAGACTCTGCACCACCCACGAAGAGTAATCCACACTCCCTGCAACTAGAGAAAGCCTGAACACAGCAGGGAAGACCCAGTGCAGGCACACATACATAATTTAAAAAATGAAATAGCAAAGGTAAACATAGGGTCTCTCATCTTTATTCATAAAGCAAGTGACCGGGGTGACGGTGTGCACACCAGCATGGGAGACAGAGGGCTGAGAAGGAGCCAGGCTGCTCCCGGGCCCCCAGGGAGGCCTTCCCCGGGGGAGGTGGCGCCTGCACCGAGACAGGAAGGGCAAGCAGGAGTTGGACAGGTGTGCAAGAAGGAGAGCGTTCCGGAGGAGGAAACACTATAATATACAAAGAACGGGGTTTGAGGTGGCCTTGAGGAACTATAAGCAATTTGCAGAAGACTCTCACTATGGTTCCAAGAGAGAAAATGACCCAGTCTCCCTTGGTTAAGTAGAATAACACAAAATGTATCGAATATTTTGTACAGGATAAGAACCAAATCTCACATTTATCACCTGAAATAATGTGGTTTATATTAGGTAAGCATTAGGGAAATGATCTGAATTTCACTGACTAAAAGAAAAAAAAATTCAAGCAATTTAAAAACATAAAAGAATTCAAAGCAAAACACTTTGCACATGGAAATGGACTCCCACAGGGGAAGAAGAAAAGAGATGGTAAGTCAACAGTATTTGAGGAAAATTTGCAACTTTCCTTAAATATAAGTGCTTCACTGTTGTTTTTCAGTTGTTCAGTCCTGTCCAACTCTATGACCCCATGGACTGCAGCACACCAGGCATCCCTGTCCTTCACTATTTCCTGGAGTTAGCTCAAAGTGCTTCATGGTGGGGTGTTTTTTGCTAAGTGACTTCTACCTAAATATAAATGAATAAAGTTGGGGATGCTATCTAAGGTAAGAGTCCTTGAGCAGCTTGAATTTAAAATAATAATAACTGCAAAGCTCAAAGTTTGTTTTTAGATAAAGACCCAAGAAAAAAATACTAACTGGGTTTCTCTATGATTATTGACCAGAAAACCATGTCCATGCCACCTTGGAGCCCTTCCCCTGACAGCCCTCCAGCCTCCCAGCTTGTGCTGAATCAGGCTCAAGCATACAGCAGTCACAGTGAGGACCACTTAGATTCAACACAGCACACACACCTACACGTCCTAGAGCACAGACGAATCCAAAACAACCCAGTAATTAAGTCTGGAGAGTCAAGCAAACATCATCTGAGCTTCATAAGCATCTGGCAAGCACATCAACCAGTGACAGCACATTAAACAACAGCTGTCACTTGCTACAACCATTTTGGATTTATCTTTAAATCTCTAAGAACTAAAGCTGAGTGACCAATGCAACCTTCTGTGACAGATTGCAAGAGACAAGCCCATGGTATTTTGATGGGAAGATATACCACTCTTTACATTGAAGTTGCTTTTGTTGTTGTTCAGTTGCTAAGTCGTATCTGACTCTTTGCGACCCCATGGACTGCAGCATGCCAGGCTTCTCTGTCCTCCACTGTCTCCCAGAGTTTGCTCAGATTCATGTCCATTGAGTTGTGATGCTATCTAACCATCTCATCCTCTGTCACCCCCTTCTCCTTTTGCCTTCAATCTTCCCAGCATCAAGGTCTTCTCCAATGAGTCAGCCACATCAGGTGGCCAAAATATTGGAGCTTCAGCTTCAGCATCAGTCCTTCCAATAAGTATTCAGGATTGACTGGGTTTTACATTGAAGAGCAGTGGCCATTAGCACTCAACAAATCTTGCTTATCCTTCAGTTTGAGGAAGACACTGGACAAAGAAAAGGCTGTCCCCAAACTGTCTTTGTCAATTCTACACATTTTGTAACTCACCAGCCCATCCCTTAGCCCCTCTTGGAGTAGTTAATTTTTCATTCCATTCTCCTCAGTGACAGGGCAGATGATTTTCCAGCACCACCTAACATGGGTGATGACCACTCACTACCACGGTTTAATGGGAACTTTCTGTACCCTGTGTCTAAGGTTATGTTAGATGATGCACATGATATACACAGCAAGCCACATTGACCACATGGGGATGTCTGCTTGAGTGAGATATGCTGAATGATCCAGTCCCAGTGTTAGAGTAAGGCTGTCCTGGGACTGTTGACCATGGCCATTCGAAACTCTTCAGATCCTCTGGTATCACACCATGCCTCCAATGCTAGTGTCTTCCTAGTCCAAAACACGTTGCCCAGTCCTCCTGGTATGAGTCCCTCAATACCTGTTGATCTTTATACACTACCAGATCCTTTGTGGTACTTCCGTCAGCTTTTAGAGGTGCAAACTGTTCTTCAGAACACAAATGCATTGGTAAAAGGGAGGTTAGCATGGAGTAAACATTACACATCAGAGAAAACTTTCAGCATTAGATAGAGCCATGGCGGCTCAGGAGCAGAGAACAGCTGCAATGAGCTGCAGTTATACTCGAGCCAAGTCTGCACTGGCTTCACGCTTCCTGTCATTGGCTGGAACAGAAAGACAGGAGTAAGAGAGAGGGCGGATTTTTTTTTTACTTAAAGAACCCAGATGCATGAGTGACCCCTTGGAAAAGAAGTACCAGGAATATCAAGTCATTTGGTCACTTACATGGTTACAGACTGAAATGTCAGCAAGAAGCATACTTTAACTGTGTAACCTCCAGTGAGTAGGGAGTTGCTTGTTAGAAAATAGCAATACCAGTGACCATGTGTTTGACGTTCAGAGCCTGGCATGGGTGAGGGCACAGGGCAACAGTCTCATGTCTGTACTTAGTACATCTAGAGGGAAACTACTGACACAAGGTGGGGTATCAGTTTATACAATTTAAACTTTCTGTGCCACATATAACCCACTGTTCATGGCAGAGCTGTTTACAATAGCTAGGACATGGAGGCAACCTAGATGTCCATCAACAGATGAGTGGATAAAGAAGATGTGGTACATATATACAATGGAATATTACTCGGCCATAAAAAGGAATGCATCTGAGTCAGTTCTAATGAGGTGGATGAACCTAGAGCCTATTATACAGAGTGAAGTCAGAAAGAGAAAAACAAATATGGTATATTAACACATATATATGGAATCTAGAAAGATGGTACTGATGAACCTATTTGCAGGGCAGCAATGGAGACACAGACATAGAGAACAGACTTATGGACATGGGGGTCGGGGAGGAAGCAGGGGGGTGGGATGTATGGAGAGAAACATGGAAACATATATTACTATATGTAAAATAGATAGCCAATGGGAATTTGCTGTGTGACTCAGGGAACTCAAACCAGGGCTCTGTGACAACCTAGAGGGGTGGGATGGGGAGGGAGGTAGGAGGGAGGTTCAAGAGGGAGGGGGCATATGTATACCTATGGCTGATTCATGTTGATGTTTGGCAGAAACCAATACAATATTGTAAAGCAATTATCCTTCAATTAAAAATACATAAATTTAATTATAAAAAAGTTATAAAGTTTCTGTGCCAAGAACTGTGGTTTCCTGTGAAGTAAGAGAGTGCTATGAACATATTCCTCCTGTGGAATATCAAAACAATTGAAAGGCAAATCAATAGAAAACATTTAAATTATAATTTGTATCAAATTATCTGAGTATCTATAACCACAGCTTTCTTAAATAATTTAAACATACACATGGTGGTTATAGGAATGGGCTTTGGGGTTGAGCAGACATTCTTACATTCATGTTACATAGGCATTACCTCATGGGTAATATGAGGTTAATGGATTAATAAGGTTGCCTTAGACTTGTTCTGAAGATTAGGTGGCTCAGTGGTAAAGAATTTGCCTGCAAGTGCAGGGGATACTAGAGACTCTGGTTCAGTCCTTGGGCTGGGAAGATACCCTGGAGAAGGAGGTGGCAACCCACTCCAGTATTCTTCCATGAAAGGTCCCATGCACAGAGGAGCCTGATGGGCTATGGTCCATAGGGTCGCAAAGAGTCAGACATGATTGAAGACACACACACAGACTTGTTCTGAACTTCAAAGAACACAGCTTGTGGTATTCTGGAATATAGAAAGCACTAAATAAATATTGGTAATTCTTATTCTGGAAAGCATTCTCTCAGTTAAAATGCATTGATCCTGTCTCTGGTTTAAAATGGGTAGATTAAAATAAAATGTAAAAACCTGATAAAATCTGTAAAAATAAATTCCTCAAAGTTTGATTTTTACAAGGTAAAGAGAAACCCAAGAACTGTGTCCTATTTTGCAGAGCAACTATTTGAAGCTTTGCTTATGCAAACATAAATAGGAAATCAACAAGTTTATTTATAAGGAACAAATGTGTTACTATTTAGAAATACAGAAAGAGAATATATCAAAATTAAAGTTTGCTAAATTGTGAGATTCTTATTTCCCCTAAAAATAGGTTCCTAATTTTTGACAATCTAGCCATCATAGGTTATCTTTTAAATTGTTATTGATGTCAGGGTATCTTTATGTGATCATAAATATAAGCTCCTTGCTTGAGAGTTCTAGGAGCAGAAAAAAAAAACATAATTAAAATGTTAGAAGTGGCTGTCAATACAAATTCTAACCAAAATTAATGTAAAATTTCTCTAAAGCTAAAATCTGTCAGTGAACATAACCCTACATCCAAAAGTCCACTTAAGCATAAGCTGTACAAAATTTCATCTAGTGTTGTTTTTAATGTAAGATTCAGAGGCAGTTTCATTTGTGCAGCAACCAGAGGGTCTCTTTCCAAAACAACTCTGCACTGTTTTTGGAGGCCAGCACACCATTCAGCCTCCTTAGTGGACTTGTCCTTTATTTCACCATAAAGAAGCAGAACAGAAAGGCAGATGAGAGAGCTCTGGGTTTCAGAAGGGACCTTTAAATATTGATTCATTGTTCAGTAAATCTTTTCGCATCTTTTGAGTTTTGGAGCCCTCTTCTGGACAATCTGTTTCACAATTGCGACTTCCCTAAACGCTTAACTAAGCACATGCAGGGCTGACAGGTACGCAAAACGGAATCAAAAGCATAATTTCTGACAGTTAAGGGTAATACTATTTCTAATGCCTTAGGAAACCTTGCTTGTTTTTCCAAGTAAATAACTGCAAAACAGGAGTCAGTTATTTCCTAAGCTTGAGCCTATTTTTCACGGTGGTCCAGAAAGTTTGCATTCCCTCTGCAATTAGAGAAGGTCTTATGCATTTTAAAAACAAGGGCATATAGGACTTCCCTGGTGGCCCAGTGGTTAAGATTTCCAATGCAAGAGGTGCAGGTTAGATCCCTGACTGGGGTTCCAAGTCCCACATGCCTTGTGGCTGAAACAGGAAAACATAATGTAACAAATTAAGTAAAGACTTTTAAAACGGTCCATATAAAAAAAAAAAAAATCTTAAAAAAAATGAGGATATCTGACATCAAAGTATGCTGTTAACTTTCAGCCCAGGACTCTGAGTACGAACTATTAGCTCAGGTCTCTGTGGACAAGTATTCTGCTGAGCAAAAGGGCTGCAAAATCAGTGTATCCACACAACCCAAGGCCCTGCTCACTAGGGACATGAAGTCTGATGCAAATCAGGCCATGGTGAAATCCAAGTTCACCAGAGCCCTTGGGCCTGTGCAAGGCTGCTATGGACACCATCATTCTTACTGCATCACTCCATCATTCTTACACTCCATCATTCGTACTCCATCAGTCCATCACTCTCTTACTCCATCACTCTTACACAGGACCTTCCCAGAGTGCTCAAGCACTGAGAAGCATCATGTAACTGGTGGGAAGTTGCCGTGTAACACAGGAGCTCAAGCCAGTGCTCCATGACGACCTAGAGGGTAGGAAGGAAGGATCAAGAGAAAGAATATATGTATGCTTATGGTGTACATTGCTATACAGCAGAAACTAACACATTGTAAAGCAATTGTCTTCCAATTAAAAATAAATTAAAAAAAAATACTGTTATCTGTTGTTATGATAGGTACCATATATCGAATGCTATGGTAATGAGGCTTTTGAGGAAATGACTCGGGGTAGGGGTGCATCTTGTCCCTAGGTCAGGGGACTAGATTGTCCTCCAGGCTCTCCTACCACCTGAGTGCTAGACCTAAGCTGTATCTAAGCTTCACGTTTAACATAAGAGAATTGGGTCATAGATGGTACCTGATGTTGCCGCTGTCTCCTGCTGTGTACAGGATGCTCAAGCAGATGATTGAGATGAAATCAACTGTAACAAATGTTTCTCCAGTCTTCCCATCACTCCTAGCAACTGGACACATCTGTGTGAACAAACCAAAGGCAAAACAGGCCAACACAGGACATCTTATTGCATGATGAAATGTGCTCATCATTAAGCTCTTAGAATGATTCTAAAGTTTGGCCTAAGGGTTGTGGGAAAAGAAGTAAGCCTTGTTAACAGGTTGAGAAAGAGCCCAGCGCTGGACTTACATTCTTTTGATTTGGGCAGATATTCTCGGCCATAGAAGTGGAGTGGTGGGAGGGAGTGTTAATATCAACACCACATCTTCATTAACAGCCTCATTGCTCTTATCAATGCTATTTGTTAACAGGTTAATTCTTTTTGAAACGTTATTTTCTAACAGGTTATTTTATTCTGACAACATGGTGAATTTTGATAAAACATAGTCTCTTACACCCATGAGGATCTTTAATTCTTCAAAAATGAAGTAGAAAGACAGTTCAGTATTGCCAATTTGAGAGCATGCTGGAGTACCAAGCTCAAAGCAATCCATGAGAAAAGAATAAATGGAATAAGTTTCTCTCTACTGTTCATTTTTTAACATCATAAAAACTTTCACCTAAAGATAACTAAACATTTTTATTGTAATCTTATCCTATATTTACCCCATTCTACTTAAGGGAAAGAGTAGAACAAGCATTGGAAATGCTTCTCAACCTGAGGCATATTTATCTCTTCATTGTACCCTTTCAACTCACCAGTCCTTGAGCATGAATCCAAGACCTTCACAAAATACAAGGAACATCTTTGCAGACTTTCAATAATGCAGGATCCATATAGGTAGTTCTTGCACAAGTAAGAAGAAAGCTACATGAATTTCAAGTGCTGGAAATGAAACATGTCACACATTTGTTATCATCTCATTCTACGCATGTTGATTATATTTAAATAACAATCACATGATTTTGACAAGAATTGATTCTAATACAATGAGGGGTACCCCTTAACTTAAATAATTGTTTCTGTGCAACATAGTTTGTGGTTGTGATGTTACATCTTATAGGACAAAGGGTCTACACTGGTGATTTGTCTTATTGCTGTTTAGGAGCAGAATGTGTTTAAAGTGGGTCTCATATAAATTTAGCCACGAGGAAATTCAATAGAATATACCCCAGGACAAGATTGAAACAATTTTTAATTAAGTCTGATTCTTGACTGAAGTCTGTTTTAACGATGCCTGATACAGGGCAACAGATGCGCAGGCACTGCAGTTGAGCAAGATGGTAGTGCTGCACACGGGACCTAATAGATACTGGAGGAGCAGGAGGAGGGCGATGCTGGGACCTAATAGATACTGGATGAGCAGCAGGAGGGCGATGTGGACATATTAATTGCTTTCGCCTTAGGAAACTAAAAATACATAAATTACTTGGAATAAAACATTACGACAGCCTTTCAAAACATGACAGAAGTCCCAAAAGCCAAAAAATAAAAATCATAAATGTTACTACATGAAACTAAACCCTTCTTCATGGCCAAAAACAAGAGTTTGGAAGGTCCTCTGGCTATTAAGCATCAGGGTCTGGGATGGGTAGGAGGATGAGCATTTTTTGAGAAAGAGGCTGAGAGAATATATATAAAGTCAAATTTTCCTTAAGAACTTAGGACTTTTCTCTGAAATTTCATGTTTTGAATTCTTATAAAAGTTCTTTATTATGATGTCTTACTTTTAGATACCTAACTCTAAGTCCTAAGGAGGTTTGTTGGAGGAATGTTCCACCCCTCTCCACTACTTTGTTTTTTGTCCCACATAAAAAAGCTCCCAAGTTCTCTTTGTTCTGTACTTGTATATGTATTGTGCAGTCATATCTGAAAGATGTATGTGTTGCATCTCCCTGAACATTTGCTTGATCACTTCATTTTGCCATGTGGCTGTATTGTTTACTTTTGAAAAAGATGCATGTGTTTTCCCCTCTTTTTTCTTTCGTTTGGTAAAACTGCTATTGTCTTCTCAAAAAACCAGCTTTTATTTTTATTAAGTTTTCCTATTGTTTCTTTCCTTTCTTTTCCATTTATTTTTGCTCTGATCTTTATAATATTTTTCCTTCTGCTAATTTTGGGTGGGAAGTCTTCTACTTAGTAAAAGACTCCATTTTTTAGTAACTTTCACTATCTTAACCCTAAGAAATATTTTTATGTCTTGTAATTTTTCTTGGCCCCTCTGTGTTGAAAAGGTACACCAAGAAAGGAGATCTCAATTTTACCCCTACTTTGCACAAATTTTCTGCATACAATTTTCAGAATACAGTAAAATAAGCATCTGTCTTTCAATTTTAAATTTTCTTTGTGATATAAGCTGTTTTTGCTTTTAAAAAGTAGTCAATTCAAAAAGTGTGTAACTTAAATCCTAAGTACCTTATTATACATGCTTTTAAATAAATTAGTATATATCTTATGTATTCTTACATTGTTTTCACACTGAACAAGAATAATCATGTGTTCCTTAACATTTCTAAATTCCAATCCACATTTATATTTCCCAAACTTCTCCCAGTCCATTCTCTGTACCAGATGCTGTTTTTTCAGCTGCCATCTGACTGAGGTGCAAACATTGTGCAGGATTGCAAAGGTCAAATTTCATCCAAAACACCCAGAGGCTACAAAAAAATAGAGGTAAAAAGGCAGTCACTGACAAGTCCAAACATCTGTGTGTGCTAAGTTGCTTCAGTCGTGTCTGACTCTTTGGACCCTATGGACTGTAGCCCACCAGACTCCTCTGTCCATGGGGTTCTCCAGGCAAGAATACTGGAGTGGGTTTCCATGCCCTTCTCCAGGGGATCTTCCCAACCCAGGGATTGAGCCATGGTCTCTTGCATCTCCTACAATGGCAAGTGATTTTTAAAAAAAGATTTATTCCCTGGTGGCTCAGGTGGTAGAGAATCTGCCTGCAATGTAGGAGAAGACCTGGGTTCAATCCCTGGGTCAGGAAGATGACCTGGAGGAGGATATGGCAACTCACTCCTGCATTCTTACCTGGAGAATCCCAAGGACAAAGGAGCCTGGTGGGCTACAGTCCATGGGGTCACAAAGAATCCACAGCACTGAGAGTCTAACACTTTCATTTATTTTAACTGGAGGATAATTACTTTACAATGGGCTTCCCTGATAGCTCAGTTGTAAAGAATCCGCCTGAAATGCAGGAGACCCCGGTTGGATTCCTGGGTAGGGAAGATCCACTGAAGAAGGGATAGGACACCTACTCCAGTATTCTTGGGCTTCCCTTGTGGCTCAGCTGGTCAAGAACCCGCCTTCTATGCAGGAGACCTGGGTTCCATTCCTGCCTTGGGAACATCCCCTGGGGAAGGGAAAGGCTACCTACTCCAGTATTCTGGTCTTGTATAATCCATGGGGTCACAAAGAGTCGGGCAAGACTGAGGGACTTTCACTTTCACTTACTTTACAATGTTGTGATGGCTTCTTGGCAGGTGACTTTACCACCAGCGCCACCTGGGAAGCCAATTCTGAATGTCCAAAAAAGAGGAAATGCTGCCAGTCACATCGAGGGGTGGGCGTGGAGGATAACGGGAAATGTAGTCTTGACTCCAGATGATCATCGCTCAGCACTCTGGGAACTGGTCCTCTGGGCTCCTAAAGCACTTGTGTCTCCTCAGCCCTTCTCCTTCCTTCTGACAGCTGGGTTCTCGGAAGTTGGGTAAGGAAGCTTAAGCCTTACGCAGATGCAAAGCACGCAGGCCAGCATGAGAGCGGTGAGGGGCTGAGCCTCAGGGTGTGTGGGGGACCAGTATGGAGGTGTGGACCTTTGCTGGGGTGGACTGGAGTGGCGGTCCGGCACCTGGTGGTGGAACATGCAGCCTTTGGGCGCGCTCCAGCACCTGTGGTCTCTGTGGGAAAGTGGGGCTGAACCCGGTCAGGAGCAAGCGCTCTGTTTGGATGGGTGTTCTCGGGGATCCTGTTCCTGACCCTGCCTGCAGCCCCAGCGGGAAAAACACCTGCCTAGCAAGTGAGAGAGGAAAGCGCATTTGTATCATAGACAAAAAATATGCCAGAGAGAGCTGTGAAAATTAATAAAAAGTAATCCTTATTTGCAATGGAATGAGAAAGCCTGAAGGAAGAACTGTCACTCAAGTAGCACTCATTGTTAGCCTGCGTAACTAGCACGATAAGGGAGATGAGAGTTATTTTGATTAGGGAGCACAGTACCCACATAGAAATTTCTTCTTGTGCTTTTAAGAAAAGGGAGAAAATTTTCTCCTTGCTCAGCAACAGTCCCAGCCAATAAGTCTGAATTCTAGGTCTCCTTTAATGACTTGTGTAAAACAATCTTCCTAATTTCCTTCTAAAAGGTTCTAAAAGCTGACCTCTCTTTTGCTCTCCAGACTTTCCTACACTTTTAAAGCTTGCACGCCACAAGCTGTAGTTCCTCTGCCATTCCTGAATAAGCCCATTTTGTTGGTAAAATAACTAGCTGTTTTATTTATAGGTTGACACTGCAGGCAGTGGGTGTGCCTGGAGGCCACACTCCACAAACACACAGCAAACTCCAACTCTGTCACCTGTAACTGGAGGTAGGAGAAGTAACCTGGATAAGAGGTCACTTGTCTGACAATGAGGACAGTAATAACGACTACTAAATGGCATTCCTCTGAGAGTTAGGTAACTGTTTAGCCAAGTGGCAGGTGAAGATACCAGCACACGCTTTGCTCCTGTGAGAAATCTCAGCTTCAGGTTGGTGAGATGAGAGCCTGAGGGGGCCGATGATTTGGCCGCAACCCTAGTCCCTTTTACTTGCTTTCTGTGGATTTTCTAACTCAATGGGTAAAACATTACTATGATAGATGGATAAATGGATCCTGAGTCTGTTTTCTACTGTTATAATTTTAATGAAAGAGCAGTGCTTTATCTTTTTATATGCTTTAATCATCTGTTATTTTTTTTTTAACTGATAGAAAAAAAATTAGAAATCTATAGATTTATGTCCCTATAATCACTTCAGTCGGAGAAGGCAATGGCACCCCACTCCAGTACTCTTGCCTGGAAAATCCCATGGATGGAGGAGCCTGGTGGGCTGCAGTCCATGGGGTCTCTAAGTCGGACATGACTGAGTGACTTCACTTTCACTTTTCACTTTCATGCACTGGAGAAGGAAATGGCAACCCACTCCAGTGTCCTTGCCTGGAGAATCCCAGGGACGGGGGAGCCTGGTGGGCTGCCGTCTATGGGGTTGCACAGAGTCAGACACGACTGAAGTGACTTAGCAGCAGCAACCACTTCAGTAACTTGTATGGAAAGTTTCTGTTGGTTCTACACAATTATTCCTTTTTTTTTTTCTCTCCAACAGCCAAAGGGTCTTATTCCTATCAGAAATCTACTTCCCATCTAGAGTGATGAAATTTTGTGGAAATGAATCTGGGCGCTGAAAGGCAGGACAGATCTCTTAACCTTAGTACTCTTTCTTTCCACCCAGCTGAATTTTCACAATTTCCCCAGAAGGACACTATGCAAACACAGGTAATCTTTTCATTCATTCTCCACTTTGTGTCTTGATGGATTTATAAAGTTTATAAAGAGTCTATGCATTCAGAAAAGTAGAAATAGATATACATCAAGTTAAGCTTTAGGAAAAACATACACTATTTTATTATTAATTCTGATTTTTAGTGTTAGAATGTTAGTAAGCATCGTTTAAGTATAAACAGAGTATCTCCGATTATAGTTTACTAAAATGTTATTTTAGTGATGAATATGCAATAGTATGTTCTAGTTGTCCCAAATGTGAAACCAGAATTTCAAGGTCTGAAGGTGACCTTGGATTTTGTGCTGACAGTGCACATTAAACACTGTGATTTGAGGCAGGGGTCCTCACGGGAGGTGAACAGTGGGAAGGCAAGTGAAGCTTCATCTAGATTTACAGTCACTGCCCATTGCTTGTGTTACCACCTGAGCTTCCTGTCAGACCAGTGATGGCATTAGATTCTCATAGGAGGTTGAACCCTACTGTGAACTGTGCACATGGGGGATCTAGGTTGTTCACTCCTTATGAGAATAAAATGCCTGATGATGTGAGGTGGAGCTGACGTGGTCATGCTAGTGCTGGGGAGCAGCTGCAAATACAGATTATTGTTAGCAGAGAGATTTGACTGCACAGGAACCATAATAAATCAGCTGCTTGTAGGCTATCAAAACCCTATCAGTGAGTGGCAAGTGACAAGCTGCAGCTGATGGCAGTCTTTAAGTCAGAATCTGACACATTTTAGTCCATGCATGGCCCATTCATTCTTTTACTTACCACTTCTGTCTGTGTGTGTGTCCTACATTGTACAGTTACAGTTTTGGTAAGCCCACAAACTAGCCCTAGCCAAAATGAGTAAAAAACAAATATCACTGGGGAGCTTCTTTGAAAGGGGTAATGCCCAGTGACGAGACAGTAGAAGACTCTAAGACAGCCAACAAAAAGAATGCTGCATTTAAAAGAAAATACCAAGAGTCCTACAGGTTAAAATTAATTATGAGTTCATTGCAACAGATGATTAGATGATTCACATTCTCCAAGACTGCTTTGTTTTGATATAATATGTCTTGACCAGCTATACAGTGAAGTCATGAAGCCTTCAAAAATGCTTTCCCACATGGAAACCAAGCACCTGCATTAAAGGACAAGCCTTTGACTGTTTATAATAGCCAGGACATGGAAGCAACCCAGATGCCCATCCGCAGACGAATGGATGAGGAAGCTGTGGTGCATGTACACCATGGAATATTACTCAGCCATTAAAAAGAATTCATTTGAATCAGTTCTAATGAGATGGATGAAACTGGAGCCCATTATACAGAGTGAAGTAAGCCAGAAAGATAAAGACCATTACAGTATACTAACACATATATATGGAATTTAGAAAGATGGTAACGATAACCCTATATGCAAAACAGAAAAAGAGACACAGATGTACAGAACAGACTTTTAGACTCTGTGGGAGAAGGTGAGGGTGGGATGTTCAGAGAGAACAGCATTGAAACAAGTATACTATCAAGGGTGAAACAGATCACCAGCCCAGGTTGGATGCATGAGACGGGTGCTCAGGGCTGGTGCACTGGGAAGACCCAGAGGGATGGGATGGAGAGGGAGGCGGGAGGGGGGATCGGGATGGGGAACACATGCAAATCCATGGCTGATTCATGTTAATGTATGGCAAAAACCACTACAATATTGTAAAGTAATTAGCCTCCAATGAATAAAAATAAATGGGGGAAAAAAAAAGACAAGCCTTTGGAGTTTTTCAAAAGAAAAAAACAGTGAACACAAAGAACAGAAGCAATTATTGAAGGCCACCACTTCATCAAATGTGTCTGCACTGAGAGCATCATTCTTAGTGGCTAACCACATTGCTAAAGCTAAGAAGCCCTTTACTATTGGTGAAGAGTTGATCCTGCCTGCTGCTAAGGACATTTGTCATGAACTTTTAGGAGAGGCTGCAGTTCAAATGGTGACACATATTCCTCTTTCGGTTGGCACCATAACTAGATGAATTGATGAAATAGCATAGGATGTTGAGGCACAAATGTTTGAAAGGATTGATGAGTCACCATGGTACACAATCCAGGTTGACAAGTCTACCAAGTTACTAACAAGGCTACAGTGCTTGTTTTTGTGCAATATATTTTCAGGAGGATGTGCATGAGGATATGTTATGTGCACTTTTGTTGCCAACCAACACCACAGCTACAGAACTATTCAAGTCACTGAATCATTACACATCAGGAAAACTGAATGGGTCATTTTGTGTCAGTCTATGCATGAACAGAGCGGCTGACATGACTGAATGGCTTTCTGGCTTCACTACTTGAGTCAAAACGATTGCTTCTGAATGTGAATCTACACACTGTATCATCCATTCAGAAATGCTGGCTCGCCAAAGAATGTCACCTGAACTTAGCAACATGTTGCAGATATGACTAAAATTGTCGACCACGTTGAAGTGCATGCCCCTAACTTATACCTGTTTGTGCAGCTCTATAAGGAGATGGATGCGGGACATACACCTCTTCTCTTGAGATGGCTTTGTAGAGGCAGATCACTGGCCAGGGTTTTTGAGTTACAAGAACCGTTCCAGAGATTTCTTTTAGAAAAATAGTCACCACAGGCAGCACATTTCAGTGGCACATAATGGGTCACAAAACTTGCTCACTTGTGTGACATATTCAACCTGCTCAGTGAACTCAATCTGTCACTTCAGGGAGAATGACAACTGTGTTCACATTGGCAGATAAAGTGGCTGCATTAAAAGCAAAACTGGAATTATGGGGGAAATGAGTGTACATTGGAATTTTTTTGACATGTTTCAAACATTAGCAGAGATTTTGAAAGAAACTGAGCCAGGATCTTCTTTCTCCCAGCTATTGCATGATCACCTATCTCAGCTTTCAAAGAGTTTGAGCATTACTTCCCAACCACAAAAGACCCCTAAACTGGGAAGGAATGGATCCATGACCCATTTGTGCAGAATCCAGGTGAATCAACTTTGTCTGTGCTAGAAGAGGATCAACTGCTTGGGACTGAAAGTGGCAGTGGCTGTAAAAGCATGTCTGAGACAACGTCAAATCTCCATACATTCTGGACAAAGTCAAGGCAGAATATTCTGAAATTGCCACGAAAGCACTAAAAAGCCTGCTCCCATTTCCAACATCCTGTCTTTGTGAAGCAGGTTTTCTGTGGTGACAGCAACCAAAACAAGATTACAGAGTAGACTGGACACAAGGAACAAACTTCGGGTGTCACTGTCACCCATTACCCTCAAATGGAACTGACAGTTACAAGAAAACAAGCTCAGGGCTCCCACTGATTCTGCATTATGGTGAGTTGTATAATTATTTCATTATATATCACAATGTAATATTAGAATTAAAGTGCCCAGTGAATGTAATGTTCTTGAATCATCCCCAAACCATTCCCCCCACTCCAGACAATGGAAAATTGTCTCCCATGAAATTGGTCCCTGGTGCCAAAATAGGTTGGGGACCTCTGAGACATATACCCAACATTTTGGGCCTTCTGCTTATGCACATCCTGTCATTCTAAAAAATTGAGGGGGAGGGACAAGACGTATATTCATATAGCTCTTACATATATAGTGACAGATGCTGCTCCTACTAGCATTACCTGTATCCTCTGCAATTTTCAGTCAGTTTATCATACCCTTCAATTTTTTTATTTATGAAGAATCAATTAAATATAAATTTATTTTCTCTGCATTCTTTGCAACACTTATACTATATATTCTTACTGTAAACTTTGTGCTTTCTTTTCCATAAATATAACTCGGACACTTTGTATTGATATTTAGTGAGCATCATTTTTTTTTAACAGCCATATAGCAAGACATCATCTAAAGGCACTATAGGTTACTTAATCAGCCTTGTGATGAAAGACATTTGAGTTGTTTATAATTTTATATATTCCAATGGGTGAAACTATGGGTTAAAATTGTCAGAGGTTAAATTTTCATTTTGTTAAATATTGTATAACTGTCCTCCATAGTGTTTGCTATATTTGTATTACTACATGCAAAGTGTTTATTCATAATTGCGATATTCATCACCTAATATGCTCCATGCACTGCTGTAGTTACTGGGTAAACACAAACAGTAGACAAAAATCTCTGTCCTCATGTTGCTTATATTCAGGTGATAGGAGATAAACAATAAACTTAAAAGACTGCATGCTATTTTATAATTGATTTGGAAGATATAAAACTAAAAAGGTGTTGGGAAAGACCAAATTTAATTTTAAATAAGACCACCATATTGGCTTCCCTGAGAAAATACTTGAAAGTTGTCAAAAACACTTTGACAGTTGTAAGGGAAGAGTTTCAGGCATCCAGAGAATACTCCAAGCTGAGGAAACTGCAGCTTTGACCCACTGAAGTCTTTTCTTGGATCTGGTCAAACAAATTCCCTATCTAAATTTCTTTTTAGTTGCAGTATAGTTGATTTATAATGTTGTGTTATTTTCTGGTGCACAGCAGTAATTCAATTATATAAGCTTGCATGCACACACACACACACTCACACATATACTCACATACACATATACAAAAGAAAGAAAGACAAAACCTAAAGTCAGCAGAAGGGAAAAAAATCATAAAGATCAGAGCAGAAATAAATGAAATAGAAACAAACAACAGCAAAGATCAATAAAATTGAAAGCTGGTCTTTTGAGAAGATAAAATTGATAAACCTTTAGCTGAAATCATTAAGCAAAAAAAGGGGGGGGGGGTTCAAATAAATAAATAGAAACCAAAAAGGAAAAATTACAACTGACATCCCAGACATACAGAAGATCCTAAGAGACTCCTAATTCAAGTGACTATATGTGAATAAAATGGACGACCTGTAAGAAATGGGGAAATAATTGGAAAGATTCAACCTTCCAAGACTAAACCAGGAAGGTATTAACAGACCAGAAACAAGTGATGAAACACAAACTGCAGTAAAAAAAAAAGAAGAATCTTTGAAGAAACAGAGACCCAGTGACAATGACGCGGCAGGCGGTCTCTGTCGGAGGCCCAGACAGGAGCCGACACTTATTCTCAAGCTCTTTCAGATGCGGCAGAGGGGGAGGGACGCCACCAGACTTCTTCTATAAGGCCACCAGCAAGCACCCTGACACAAGCATCAGACCAAAAATTCACATTGCAGACCAATATCACTGATGAACATAGACACAAAAACCCCAACAAAGCACTATCAAAGAGAATCCAGTAACAGAATAAAAGAATCATACACCATGATGAAGTGGGATTTATTCCAGGAATGTAAGAGTTTTCAATACAGGCAAATGAATTGGTGTGATACATAATTTTAACAAATTTAAAAAAAAATCATATAATCATCTCAATAGATTCAGAAAAAGCTTTTGACAGAATTTATCACCAATTTATGACAAAAACTTTCCAGAAGGTGGGCAGAGAGGGAACTTACCTCAACATAATAAAGGGCATATATCACTAATCCATAGCAACCATAATTCTCAATAGTGAAAAACTGAAAGCATTTCCTCTAAGCTCAGTAACAGGACAAGGATGTCCCCTCTCATCATTATTATTCAACATAGTTCTTAAAGTCCTAGCCACAGCAATAAAAAAATAAAAAAGAAATGCAAAGTTAAAAAGAAGTAAAACCATTAGTGTCTGCAGATGACACAATCCTATGCATAGAAATTCCTAAAGACACCACCAGACTCCTAAAGCTAATCAATGAATTTGGTAAAGCTATGGGATACAAATTAATGCATGGAAATCTCCTGCATTCCTATACACTAAAAACTAAGTGCAAAAAGAGAAATTGACTACATGACTCAAAGAAACCTACAGATTCAATGCAAACCCTATCAAACTACAAATGACACTCTTCATAGCATTGAATTTTACAAAGAATTTTACAATTTGTGTAGAAAAACAAGACCCCAAATAGCCAAAGCAGTTTTGTGAAAGAAAAACAGCTGAAGGAATCAAGCTCCCTAATTTCAGGTGATATTGCAAAGCTACAGTAATAATTACAGTGTGATACTGGCACAGAAATAGTAATATAGATCAGTGGTACAGGACAAAAAGTCCAGAGAAAAACCCAGGCATCTATGGTCAACTATCTATAAGAAAGGAGGAAATAACATGAATGTAGAAAAGACATCCTCTTTCATTAAGTGGCACTGGGAAAACTAGACAGCTTTGTGTAAAAGAATGAAATTAGAACACTATCTAACATGATACACAACAATAAACTGAAAATGAATTAAAGATGCAAATGCTAAAGACCAGATAGTGTAAAACATAGAGGAAAAGAAAGGAAAAACATTCTTTGACATAAATTGTAGCAAGATCTCTTTTGACCACCTCCTAAAATAGTGAAAATAAAAACAAAGAAATGGGACCTAATTATAAATAAAGGCTTTTGCATAGCAAAGGAAACCGTAAACAAAATGAAAAGACAACCCTCAGAAGGGGGAAAATATTTCCAAATGAAGAAATGGACAAAAGGCTAATCTCTAAAATACAGAAGCAGTTCATGAAGCTCAATATCAAAAAAACAAACAATCCAATCTAAAATTGGATTTTAGATTAGGGCCAACCCCCTCCCCAAGGGGACATGGGGCCTACTTCGAGAGGAAAGGCCCCTTGAGGAGCTGAGCCCAGGAAGGCACCCAGTCATGTCAAACACACTCCCGCTGCTTGCTTCTTCATGGGCAGTACCGCTATCAGCTAGGAATGTCTTTGCAAGGATCGCAAAGGGAAGGGGAGATACACGGCCCTGCCTCTGGAACTTTGGTCCTCTGAGCAGATCTGGAGGTCTCCCGTTGTATAAGTGAACCTGTTCCTTCCAAATAGAGGCTTGCAAACACATGCAGGATGGCTGCCTCTTCTTCCCCGAAGGAGGCTCGTTTTCCCCACATCCTACGAACTCCCTGTCCCAGCCTCCTGGAAAAGCACTTCTTGGAGTTCCTTTCTTAGGGGCAGTTATCCCTGAGCTTGGGGCCATAGGGAGTAGCCCCACACTCACAGGGAAAGGCAGAGCCACCTCCACACATCTCTTCCGTCCCCTTTGCTCTGTAGGAGAGCTCTAGTGAGCCTAGGTCTGTCAGGAAAATTCTTGGCTTTGATGGGAACACACCCTGTGTGTGAACCTGCATACCTGGCCTAGGGGCCACAGGGCGCCTGTTTGACTCGAGTGTGCCCTGGAGGGGTACAGCCTAGCAAGAGCTTTAAAATCCATCCGATTGCTCTTTTTGTACCTCTGACAGAGCTAGCTTTGCTCAACCCTTTGGCAGTGTGGAGGGAAGAGGGCCCAACTTCCTGCCCAAGGGGACATGGGGCCCACTTCTAGAGGAAAGGCCCCTTGAGGAGCTGAGCCCATGAAGGCACCCAGTCATGTCAAACACACTCGCGCTGCTTGCTGCTTCTTGTGCAGTACCGCTATCAGCTAGGAATGTCTTTGCAAGGATCGGAAAGGGAAGGGGAGATACACGGCCATGCCTCTGGAACTTTGGTCCTCTGAGCAGATCTGGAGGTCTCCCGTTGTATAAGCGAACACGCTTCTTCTAATATAGGCTTGCAAACACTTGCCGGGTGACTGCCTCTTCTTTACCAAAGGTGGCACGCTTTCCCCACACCCTGCGAACTCTGCGTCCCAGCCTGCTGGAAAAGGGCTTCTTGGAGGTCCTTTCTCAGGGGCAGTTTCCTCTGAGACTGGGGCCGTAGGGAGGGGCCCCACACTCACAGGGAAAGGCAGAGCCACCTCCACATGTCTGTTCCATCCCCTTTGCTCTGTAAAAGAGCTCTAGTGAGCCGAGGACTGTCAGGAAAATTCTTGGCTCCTACAGGGACACACCCTGTATGTGAACCTGTTTACTGGACTTAGGCCCACAGGGCGCCTGTTTCTCTCGGGGGCGCCTGAAGCGGTGCGGCCTAGCAACAGCTAGTGAGCCTAGGTCTGTCTGGAACATTCTTGGATCCTGTGCGGGAAAACTCCCTGTGTGCACCCCTGGATACTGGGCCTAGGGGCCAAAATTTGCATTTCTCTCCCGGGGAGCCCTAACATGGTGTGACCTAGCAACTGCTTGAAAATCCATCCCATTGCTGTTTTCCTCCTTCTGACAGAGCTAGCTTTGCTCCTTGCTTTGGGATATCTCCAGCAAGGGGCCGGTCCATAACTCCTCGCCTGGGGCCCATTGGATGTGCAAGGTGCCCTCGACCAGGTGACCCCAGCATGGCACCCGGCCCCCTCAGACACACTCCCGCAGCCTTCTTCCTCATGGGCAGCACCTCTCTGACCCAGGAATGTGTTTGCAAGGCTCGGAATGTGCAGGGAGACACATGGCCCTGACTCTGGAATTGAGGTCCTCGGAGCAGGCCTGCAGGTCTGACGTCTGAGAAGCAAAACACTTGCTGCAAATAGAGGCCTGAAAACACACTCTCTGTGGATGCCTTTCCTTCCTCCAAGGAAGATAGCTTTCCCAGTCTCCCGCGTGCTGTCACACAGCTGGAATGCGCTTGCGTGGAGGTCATGATTAGTGGCAATGGCCCCTGAGGCCCTGTGCCCGGGTAGGGCTCCCACACTCAGGCAAATCAAAGCAACTTCCAAATGAGTCAGCTCTTCGCATCTAGTGGCCAAAGTATTGGAGTTTCAGGTTCAATATTAGTCTTTCCAATGTATATTCAGACCTGATTTCCTTTAGGATGGAGTGGTTGGGTCTCCTTGTAGTCTAAGCGACCTTCAAGCATCTTCTTCAACACCACAGTTCAAAAGCATCAAATCTTTGGCTGTCAACTTTCTTTATAGTCCATCTTTCACATCCATACATGATATATGGAAAAACCATAGCCTTGACTAGACAGATCTTTGTTGGCAAAGCAACGTCTCAGCTTTTTAATATGCTGTCTAGTTTGGTCATCACTTTCCTTCCAAGTCATAAGCATCTTTTAATTTCATGGCTGCAGTCACCATCTGCAGTGATTTCTGAGCCCCCCAAAATAAAGTCTGCCACTGTTTCCACTGTTTTCCCATCTATTTGCCATGAAGTGATGAGGCCAGATACAATGATCTTGGTTTTCTGAATGCTAAGCTTTAAGCCAACTTTTTCACTCTCCTCCTTCACTTTCATCAAGAGGCTCTTTGGCTCTTCTTCACTTTCTGCCATAAGGGTGGTGTCATCTGCATATCTGAGGTTAGGATATTTCTCCCTGCAATCTTGATTCCAGCTTGTGCTTCATCCAGCCCAGCGTTTCTCACGATGTACTCCGCATATAAGTTAAATAAGCAGGGTGCCAATATACAGCCTTGACATATTCCTTTTTCTATTTGGAACCAGTCTCTTGTTCCAGGTCCAGGTCTAACTGTTTCTTCCTGATCTGCATACAGATTCTCAAGAGGCAGGTCAAGTGGCCTGGTATTCCCATCTCTTTCAGAATTTTTCAGTTTATTGTGATACATGCAGTCAAAGGCTTTGGCATAGTTAATAAAGCAGAAATGAGTGTTTTTCTGGAACTCTCTTGCTTTTTCGATGATCCAGTGGATGTTGGCAATTTGATCTCTGGTTCCTCTGTCTTTTCTAAACCCATCTTGAATATTTGGAAGTTCACGGTTAACGTATTGCTGAAGCCTGGCTTGGAGAATTTTGAGCATTACTTTACTAGTGTGTGAGATGAGTGCAACTGTACAGCAGTTTGAACATTCTTTGTCATTGCCTTTCTTTGGGACTGGAATGAAAACTGACCTAACAATGTAGATGTTTTCAATTGCATATGCTAAAAGAACCAGCTTTGCAGTTTCCAAGGGGGGAAAAAAGTTTCATTTTAACCAATTTTCTCTGAAGTCCAAGGAATATCATGGCCATCCTGCATCAAATAGTCATCTTTCCTTTATGTAGTCATAGTTTCATGCCTAAATTATAGACCAACTCATGCTTAAATTGATTCTGATATCAGGGACAGATGAGATGATAAAAAGCTTGTCCCTCTGGAGGGAAGTGAGACCTTGGTCCCATGAGAAGAATCTGAGGGCTTAAGGGAATGTGCAGGAGTGGGAAAAGCTTGGTCCATCCTACATGTACCATAATCTTAAATAATGCTTATTTACTTTACCGAAGGGGGTAAAACAAAAGATTATAAAAACAAATATAAATCACTGAAAGGTAAAGAAACTCATAATCTGTGATTGAAAGCTGCATTCTAAGAAAACCGTTCTCTTAACCTAGAGAGTAGACTAAATTCCAGTCTGGTACCAGCTTACTAGATAGCAAAGAAAAAAAAAAATTTTTTTTACAGGTAAGCTTAGAAATGGAGAAGGCAATGGCACCCCACTCCAGTACTGTTGCCTGGAAAATCCCATGGATGGAGGAGCCTGGTAGGCTGCAGTCCATGGGGTCGCTAGGAGTTGGACACGACTGAGTGGCTTCACTTTCACTTTTCACTTTCATGCATTGGAGAAGGAAATGGCAACCCACTCCAGGATTCTTGCCCGGAGAATCCCAGGGATGGGGGAGCCTGGTGGGCTGCCGTCTATGGGGTCGCACAAAGTTGGACATGACTGAAGTGACTTAACAGCAAGCTTAGAAAAGTACTTTTCCATATATCTTGAAGTAGCAGTATTTTTGCAAAGGCATCAGTGTGAAACCATAGAAGGCATGTTTAAAACCTGGTTAAATTGAAATTGACAAAGTAATCTGGTCATTGCTGTGACTTGAAACACTTTACTATGATAACTAGAATTATAACTGACAGCATTTTACCAGAACACATCAGATTTTCATGAATGTCACATAATTTCTAGGATATCTATATTAGTAACTGAAGGAGTCTTTGGGCCTAGAAAAGAAAACAACAGTCTCAAAGGCCCTTGCTGAATCATCTAACTTCAGAGAAAACAAAACTGAACTTTAGGTCCCGCCCTGATGCTCCAGGCCAGTTGTATCTATCTGGGACTTATCACCCCCTGCCCAGGGGACTTATCACCCCCTGCCCAACTACAAATGCCATCTCTCCTTTTCTGCCTCAGCCCGAACTATACCTTACAGATATTTTAGGGTACAATTATTAATAGTTTATCTAAAAGCTCATATCTCATTTACATTTTTTGGGAGTTTTTTTTTGTTGTTTTTTTCATAGGTACTTCCTTTGCTGACAAGCTGGTGACAGATACAACAATATAGCAGTCTTTAGCTTGTAATGAGCCTGGGCGCTGTGAAAAGTTTGTGCGTAATGTCAGTGACTCTTAGACATGTCTATAGTAGAGTAGCGAAAAAAAAAACTAGATATTTAATATTGACTATTTCCCAGTTCACGTGAATCTGAAATTCATTTAGGTCAATTTTTTCTTGTATTTAGAACTGTTTGATTTGTAAGGGCTTCCTTTTCTTTAGATTATTTAAATAAGAACTCACTTATAACTTCAGCAATATTATAAAAAAAACAGAAGACTCACACTGAGACATACATAAATCCCAGACAGACAGACAGAGATCTTCTAGTTTTCCGCCTAAGATTTAAAATATCTCTTTGAGCCCCTTTTTTTTTTTTTTTTTTTGGGGGGGGGGAGGCAAGAATACTGGAGTGGGTTGCCATTCCCTTCTCCAGCAGATTTTCCTGACCCAGGGATTGAACCCACGTCTCCTGCATTGTGGGCAGACACTTCACCATCTGAGCCATCAGGGAAGTCCTTCAAGGCCATGGAAAGGGTTAACTTCAAGCTTTGCCCTAGGCAGGCCTTTGTAACAAGCTAATTGTTTTGAATTGCATATGCAAAAGAACCAGCTTTACCATTTCCAAGAAAAAAAAAGTTTCATTGTAACCAATTTTCTCTGGTTCTATAGAATATCATGGCCATCCTAGGTCAGGTCATCTTTCCTTTCTGTAGTCATAGTTTTATCTTTAAATTATAGAGAGATCAGCTGATAAAAGCTTGAATTGTCTCTGTGGGGCGGATTTGTTCATCATTGCGTTTCACCTGGCGGCAGTAGCAGGCCCACCTGCCTCTCCGGGAAGTCGGCGTGGGGGCGGGGCGCACCCGGGAGCTCGCCAGCGACTGGGCGCACCTGGGCTGCGCGTGGGGGGCGGGGCGCACCCGGGGTAGGCGTGGGTTCCAGGGATGACTTATAGTCAGTTGTCCCTGATTTTGCAGATGAGGAAACTGAGAGATAGAGAGGGTGGAGGCGCACAGTGAGCTCGCCAGGGGCAGGCCACTCTGGCGCATCTGGGGCGGGGCGGGGGGGGTCCCAGTTGTGCTCTCAGGGGTCTCCATTGCGGCTGGGAATGCCCATTTCGTGGGCTCCTGGGTCCCCATCCATCGGCATTCAGTGAGCAGAGCGGAGGGGTGCGGGCCACAGGTAAGGGGACTGGGGCTCGGTGGTGCAGGGTGGAGCAGGGAACCACGTATTCCGCCCTCTCTGTTGGCATAGTCTCAAAGCCCCCTAACCTGGAGGTCACAGAAAGGCCACGCCATTGGGGTCAAGGCCTTTACCACTTTACCCCTTCGCATAAAGCTCAGACCCGCGCGGTTTTCCCAAGCAGCCTAGTGCCTGCTGGAAGTCCAAGGGATTTATCCTGCCTGGTGATTTCACCTGCTGGGACTCCACAATCCTTACTCTGGCAGGCTGGCCCAGCCCTGCTTCCTGCACTGTGCAGGCCAGTGGGCCCTTGACCATCTGCTGGGGTGGGGAAGGGTTCACAAATCTCACCCTAGAAACTTAGTAGGGTGCATGGATTTAAAAACCTGGTAGCCACCCAGGCAGAAAAGAAGGGAGGAGGGCACCTTGCTGCCCTTTCATGGTGGAATCTGTGGCTGTCCTGCTGAGAGAGGGTCTTTCCATGGGGACCCTGTGCAATAAGTGTGGTGTTTTGGAACTGAATAATTAGAAC